>NW_024713349.1:80000-227500 GCF_018991925.1 Homarus americanus | reverse complement strand
ATAACCCCATCCCAATAAAAACACCTGGACTCACCTGTCATTAACCAATATCCCATCAAGACGAAAAGGAACTCACGAGATTTGCAACATACACGAGTGTTTGGAGACAACGAACTTTAAATTATCGTTTGTGGCGGTAAAGGAAATTTTGAAAACCAACTAAATAAAATAAATGAGAAACAGGAATGTATAATATATATCATCATCCACACACAAACACACACGCACACACACACACACACACGCACACACACACAGCAAGAGGCTCTTACTCTGTGTGGTAATGGTTGGAGGTCGTGATGTTCTCCCATTCTTCATCTCCATCCATAATTCTGTTGTGGGAAGAAGAGAAATTTTTGAGTTAAAGCAGAAATAAAGGTGAATAAGGATTAAAAAGCTATTACATACTTTAGGCATAACAGCTGATACTAATTAATTTACGGACACGTACTGCTGACAGAGAGAGTATTTTGATATTTGGAATATCATTAAAGGATATTCAATAATTCATTCCTCAATTCCACATGATAACACCTGGACTCCCCTCCCATTAACCCATCACTCATCATAACAACACTAAGACTCACCTGTCATTAACCCATCACTCATCATAACAACACTTAGACTCATCCATCACCCAAAATGACAATAATGACTCACTAGGTTTGCAGCATATACAGTCTCCACTACACTTGAAGAATGAAAAATAACCTTCCTTGCAGTTCTCGCCAGTGCAGTAACCTCCCAGTACCGCACACCTGAGGGACTGTGTGCACGATACCGCAGGCACGACACCCTCTGAGGAAGAGAAGTGGTGGGAGTAATATAAAAGAAAATCTACTCGTAGGTCGTAATGTGTAAGGAATCATCGAGCAATATTAGAAGTTTGAATGAGAAAAGAAAACAAGAGAGAAAGGGGGGGGAGAGTGAGAATGAGAGACAATAATGAGGTTAATTGGAAAAAATTGAGGAAATGGATCAATCATGAAAGATTAACTTCCTCAACTGACGACAAGGAATTTTCAATCATTCTTTGTAGCCGCGAAGATAATTTATTATGAGCTTATGAGAGAAACTCAAAATTATTAGTTAAACGGAAGAAACTAATGTTTATGATATACGAGTATTATCGCACGCACGCTTGCACGCACGCACGCACGAACGGAAGCACACACTCAAGCACACAGTCATCAACCCACACACACACACACACACACACACACACACACACACGCAGGTTCACAGTAAGAGACACTTACTGGGTGTGGTGACCGTAGGAGGTGGTGGTGTTGGCCCCTCCGTCGTCACCATCAATGATCCTGGTGGGTGAGGAAGAGAGACTGATAGCCGGTGGTTCACGGAAGAGACTTACGGGATTATGCAGAAATAAAGTTGAATCAGGAACTAAAACGCCAATAGGTGTTTACCTGATGATACTTGCTAATATCTGTGTGTGTATAGTGACAGTGAGAGCATATTAATGTTTTGAAGATCATTACAGGAAGATTCATAATCAATTACCTCTGACACGAGACAACACCTGGTCTCACCTGTAATTAGCCCATCACCTAACAATACAACAAAATACTCACGAGGTTTACAGCATACACAGTTTCCATCACACTCAGGGCCAGAAGAATAACCTTCATTGCAGTCCTCGTCAGTACAATAACCTCCCAGCATGGCACACCTGGGAGAGACTGAGCACGATACCGTAGTCACGATACCCACTGAGGAAGAGAAATACAGTGTGGTAGGAGGATAAGATGTTAGAAACTTTACTCAAAGATAATATGGGCGAAGGAGTCGTTGGAGATGTCAAAATGTTGAATGGTAAAGAAAAACAATAGAGACAGACAGTAAGAATAATATTATTCTTTGTGATTAAGATTTTTTCATTCATAAATGCAGAAGCATACGACATGACTTCCGTTTTATCAAATAACATTTTGTATACCGAGTTACATTATAATTCATTCATTAACACTGTGTAGTTGTTTTGCGGGAAATTAACAACTTCTATTGCATTCGTTTAATAGGACTTCGGTGTGAAAATCTTTTTCGTTATTTTGTTCCGAGATTAAAGAAGTTATTAAATAACATAGCCATTAGGTAGACGTCCTTCCTGGCATCACACTCCTCTAGCGCCAGGCATAGCTCATTCACTGTGCACAATATTATGTACAAACGTGTGATTATGGGGGGATAACTATGTTCTTTCTTTAAAACAGAAGAGACAATGAAAATGTTTACTGATAAAAGTTGAGAGAAAAGGAATCAGGTGCACGAATTATTAATTTCACTAACAAAGGACAATTAACTTTCAATTATTCTTTTCAGTCGTGAAGCTAATTTTGATAATGAGCTTTTACGAGGAAGAAAAACGAGCAGTTAAACGGGATAAGCCAATCTATATTGTTTAACACACACACACACACACAATATGTGCAATTCACAACAAGAGGCTCTTCCTGTGTGTTGTGACCGCAGGAGGTGGTCGTGTTGGTCTGTGCGTCGTCTTCATCAGTGTTTCTGGTGGGTGAGGAAGAGAGACTGAGAGACGGTAATTCCTGGGCAAGATATTCTGGATTTTGCAGAAATTAAGTTAAATCAGAGAGTAAAATAGCAATTTACGTTTATATGATGTTAATTGTTAATGTCTACATATGTATCTCTTGACAGTGAGAGCGTATCAGTGTTTGAAAGATCATCATACGATCTTTCATAATCCATTACCCCATCACATGTTTTTAACCCATCACCCAACAAGACAACAAAGGACTCACCAGGTTTGCAGCATACACAGTTTCCATCACACTCGAGGCCAGAGGAATAACCTTTCTTGCAATCCTCGCCAGTGCAGTAACCTCCCAGCCCCACACACCTGGGGGACTGTGAACACGAGACTGCTGGCACGACACCCTCTGAGGAATTGACACATGGTAGGGGAGTAGGATGTTAGAATCTTTACTAAATCATTAGAATATTGAATGAAAAGGTGAAATACCAAGCGAGAGAGAGAGAGAGTAATAAAACTTTTGTGATAGATAAATAAATATTTTGTATTCCGTTTCCGTAAAAGTTCTTCGTTTTGAAAATATATTTTATAGTTTGTTCGTAGATAAAGCGAGTTATTAAATATACATAACCAGCAGGTTGACAACCCACCTGGTTTGCAGCAGTAGCAGCTGTCCGTGGAGCCCTGACAGCCAGTGCTCCTGGAGTAGTTAGGTTGACAGTCGTCCTGGGTACAGTAACCTTGGCTGACGTCACACTCTTCCAGCGACAGGCAGAGCTCATCTACTGTGGACACGTGAGATTGTGGTGGATTAAATATATACACGTACACGTGAGGTTCTTCACGTCAACACCTGTGGATGAGTTACTGCACCACGTGGTCTTCATCACAGGCAAAAGACCAGCCCTTGGTATCTACTGTAAACTATAATTTATATGCTCAATGTATGTTCATTTTCCTTGTTGGAATGAAACCTTTTGTTAACAACCCACTTCCCCATATCAATATATGTAATAAGTCATTTCTGACCATTGCATATTTTCAGCCTGCTGGTTGATGAACCTTCTTCAATAAACCGTTTATTATTATTAATACACACACACACACACACACACACACACACACACACACACACACACACACACACACACACTACACAGATTCACAAAAAGAGATTCTTACAGGTTGTGGTGACAGTAGGAAGTGATGGTGTTGGCCTCTTCTTATTTCCCTTCAATGTTCCTGTTGGATGAGGAAGAGAGACTGACAGACGGTACTTCCCGAACAAGATTTTCGGGATTTTGAAGACATAAAGTCGAATCATTTATTAAAAAAAGCCAGTGCATGTATAGAATACCACGTTATAACACCTGGCCTCACCTTTCTTTATCCCCTCATCAAAGAATTCATCCGGGGCATCAAGAGGTTCGCAGCATACACAGTCTCCGCCACATTTGAGGCCAGAAAAATAACCTTCCTTGCAGTCCTCGCTAGAGCAGTAACCTCCCAGCACCACACACCTGGGGGACTGTGAGCACGATACCGTTGACACGACACCCACTGGGGAAGAGATAGGTGGTGGGAGAGCAAGGTGTCAGAGGCTCTACTTATAGGTCGTATGGAGTTAGGACTTGTCGGACAAGAACATAATATTAAATAGGAAGGGAAATGATTGAGAGACAGAGAGAAAGAGTAATCAACTTCTTAGGATTCATACAGAAGAAATGCGAGAGAGTTACATAATATTTAATTCATTCACTCTTATGGAATTTTTATTTTGGTCATACATATTCTGTAATATATTGCATTAAATGTAAGGACTTCGTTGGTGAAGAAGATATTTAAATAATTCACAGGTAAAGCTTTTCATTACATACACATAGCCAACAAGTACACAACCTACCTGGCGTCACACTCCCCCAGGGGCGAGCAGAGCTCTACCACTGTCCACACCTTATGATGTAAACGAGTGATTATGGGGGATAAAATATGTGCTCTGCATATAACACAATAGACAATAAAATAACCTTTAATTAATTTTGTAGCCGCATAATAATTTTTAAAATGAGCTCATTAGAGGAGCTGAAAATGATTAGTTAAACGGGATAAAGTAATGCATATTCTATATTAACACACAACACACACAAATCACATCACAACAAGAGGCTCTTACTGGGTGTGGTGACCGTAGGAGGTGGTGGTGTTGTCCCTTCAGTCACCTCCGTCAATGATCCTGTTGGGTGAGGAAGAGAGACTGAGAAACGGTGATTCATAGAAGAAACTTTCGTTATTTTACAAAAATAAAAGTGCATCAGAAATAAAAAACCCAGTACATGTATAACTCAAGAGATTATTTAATTTCTGTATTTATAACTATTGACAGAGAGCATATTGATGTTCAAAGTCAAGTGACAACCCCTGATTTATGTACTGTACAGCCCTGTAAATGTATTCAGCGCATATTATATCATTATGTCTGAATCAAATGTAAGTCTGTATATTTTCAGCCACCGGCTGCAAATCTATTAATAAACCGTTCATTATTATTATTATTATTATTATTAATACACAGATTTACAGCTCTTACTGGGTGTGGTGACCGTAGTAGGTAATGGTGTTGGACCCTCCGTCGTCTCTATCAATGGTCCTGTTGGGGGAGAATGAGCGATGAGGATGGTTCCCGGACAAGATTTACGGGATTTATCAGAAATAAAGGTCAATCAGGGATAAAAAACAATACTTGTATACCTGAGTATAGTTGTTAACTTCTATATAAGTAACAGTTGAGAGTTTGAGCATTTTGAGGTTTCAAATATGATTCTAAAAAAATTCATAATCCATTACCCCATCTCACGTGACAACACCTCGACTCAATTGTCTTTAATCCACCCCCAACAAGACAACAAAGGACTCACGAGGTTTACAGCATACACAGTCTCCATCACACTCCAGGCCAGAAGTATAATCATCCTTGCACTCATAGTCAGTACAGTAACCCCCCAGCACTGCACACCTGGGAGACTGTGAACACCATACCACAAGCACGACCCCCACTGAGGAAGAGACGAATGGTAGTAGAGTAATATATTAGTATCTCCACTCAAAGATAATACGGGTAAGGAATCGTCAGATATATCAAAATCCTGAATGAGCAGAAATTTGAAGAAAGATAAAAAGACAGACATAAAGGCAGTAATAATAGTTAAGTTCCTGGTATTAATAGTATAATTTTATCGTGAAAGTAGAAGGATACGACATAAGTTCCGTTTTCTTAAAGAACATGTACGTCTATCAGGATACATTTTATTCCAGTCATTAACTCTAGTGTAGTTGTTTTGGGGGAAATAAATAACTTCTATTATATTCGCTTACTAGACCTTAGTTGAGCAAAATTTGTTCTTTAATTTGTTCACAGTTCAAGCAGGTTATTATATAGCATAGCCAGATGGTAGACCTGGCGTTACACTCCTCCAGTGTCAAGCAGAACACTACCACTGTGCTTATGTCATGTTATTATGGCTGATATGATATATACTTGGCTTATAACAGAACATACACGAAAGATGAATTGAAATAATAGCGGTGACATAAATGAGGCAAGAATAAATTACATTACTGACTGATGACAACGAACTTTTAATTATTCTTTGCGGTTGCATAGGCTGCATAGGCTGTTTAAAGGCATTTAAAAAGAGTACTTAAAAGTGGTACATGAAAGTATTATCACCCCCTCCACAAGCTACACAGATTCACAGCCAGAAGCTCTTACTGGGTGTGGTGACCGTAGTAGGTAATGGTGTTGGACCCTCCGTCGTCTCTATCAATGGTCCTGTTGGGGGAGAATGAGCGATGAGGGTAGTTCCCGGACAAGATTTACGGGATTTATCAGAAATAAAGGTCAATCAGGGATAAAAACCAATACATGTATACCTGAGTATAGTTGTTAACTTCTATATAAGTAACAGTTGAGAGTTTGAGCATTTTGATCTTTCAAATATGATTATAGGAAGTTTCAAAATCCATCACCCCATCCCACGTGACAACACCTCGACCCACCTGTCTTTAACCTTCCCCTAACAATACAACAAAGGACTCACGAGGTTTACAGCATACACAGTCTCCATCACACTCCAGGCCAGAAGTATAATCATTCTTGCAATCCTCGCTAGTGCAGTAACCTCCCAGCACCACACACCTGGGGGACTGTGAGCACGATACGGCCGGCACGACACCCACTGAGGAAGAGATGTCAAAATATTGAATGGGCAGGAATATCACCACAGATCTAGACTGACGAGAAGCCAGAGTAATAATCAAACTCATGTTGTAATTATTATAATTTCCTCGTTTTTTTAATGAAAGTAGAAGCATACGACATAATTTCTGTTTCATCAATTAACATGTATCTCTATTGAGTTACATTAATTCCATTCATTAACTCTAGTGTAATTGTTTTGGGGGAAATAACTAACTGATATGATATTCGCTATCTCGGCCTTCGGCGGGGAAAAATCTGTTTTAATCTGTTCCCAGATAAAGCTTGTTATTATGTACACATAGCCAGCAGATGTTGCGGCAAGCAGGAGTCTATCACTGTGCATAATTTATGTGTAAACGTGTTATTGTAGCTGATATGATATATACTTTTCTTATTACAGAAGATACAATGAAAGTTTGATTGAAAAAATCGGGTAAATGAATGAGGCGTATGGATGAATAACATTACTGACTGATGAAAACGAACTTTCAATTAATCTTTGTAGCTGTGAAACTATTTCTGATAATCGGCTTTTTAAGGGAAATGAAAATAAGAACTTACTGTAAATGTGGTAGAGGAATGTATGTTAAATATTACCCCCCCCCCCCACACACACACGCAGAAACACAGTCAGAAGCTCTTACTCGGTGTGGTGGCCATAGGAGGTAATGGTGTTGGACCCTTCATCGTCTCCGTCAATGGTCCTGCTGCGGGAGAAATAGAGAATGAGCGATAGCGGGATGGTTCCAAGATTTACGGGAACTTTCAGAATAAAGGTCAATCATGAATTAAAAAACAGATAAACAATACAAATATACCTAAATAGTGTTGTTAACTTCTATATAAGTAACAATTGAAAGTTTGAGCATTTTGGTGTTTCGAATTTGATTATAGGAAGTTTCTTAATCCATTACCCCATCCCACGTGACAACATCTCGACCCTCTTGCCATTAACCCATCACTCTACTAGACAACAAAGGACTTACGAGATTTGCAGCATACACAGTTTCCATCACACTCGAGGCCAGAAGAATAACCTTCCTTGCAATCGTCGTCAGTACAGTAACCTCCCAGCACCGAACACCTGGGGGACTGTGAACACGACACCACAAGCACGACCCCCACTGAGGAAAAGACAGATGGAAGGAACGATGTCAGAAGTTCTGCTGGTAGGTTCATAAGGTGAAAGGGATCGTCGAAATTTTGTAAGAATTTTGAAGGGGAAAGGAAAGGGCAAAGAGAGAGAGAGAGAGAGAGAGAGAGAGAGAGAGAGAGAGAGTAATCAAATTTCCTTTATGTTTCATAAAGATGAAACTTCCATTTTATCAAATAAATTGTTATCTATCGATTTACATAATATTTCATACATTAACTGTAATCTACTGTACTTTTAATTTGGTCATACATATTTTATATTGCTTTTTTGCATATAAGCAATTCATTGCTAAAGAAAAAACATTCCTTAAATTGTTCGCCTGTAAAGCTTTTTATCACATATACATAAACAACACGAACAAATCATACCTGGCGACATACTTCTCTAGCGGGAAGCAAATTTCATCCATTATGCCCACGTGATGGTTTAAACAATTGATTATGGGAAAAAACATATACTTAGCTTATGACACTAAAAGTTGGATTTAAAGAAGTAGCTTAAGAGGATCTATCGTGGCGGATTAACTTCACTGACTGAGGACAACAAACTTACAATCATTCTTTGCAACCGCGAAGGAAATTTTAATGACGAGCTTATAACAAGTCAAAAATTTTAATTAAAAAAGTTAGAGGAAAACGTATATTATTTATCAACACATACACGCACACAACCGCACACAACCGCACACGTGCGTGAACCCGCAAGGGCACACACATAGTACACAGAATCATAATAAGAAGCTCTTTCTGGGCGTGGTGACTGAAGTAGGTAATGGTGTTGGACTCTCCGTCGTTACATATTATTTATTTCATTCACTTTAATGTAATTCTTATATCGGCAATAAATATTTTTTATTACTTGGTCGGGAAAAAGATCTTCTATAATTTGTTCGTAGATAAAGAAAGTTTTTACATATACTCGTACATAGCCAGAATGTAGAGAACTCACTTGGCTTGCAGCAGTAGCAGCTGTCCGTGGAGCCCTGACAGCCAGTGCTCCTGTAGTAGTCAGGTTGACAGTCATCCTGGGTACAGTAACCTCGGTTGACGTCACACTCCTCCAGCGGCAGGCAGAGCTCATCTACTGTGGTGTAAACCTGTCACTATGGTTGATAAAATATGCACCAGTACCTTTTTTGCAATACAAGCGACAATAAAAGGCTAATTGAAAAAAGTTACGGGGAATGAATCAGGTGTATGATTGATTACCTTCACCGACCGAGAATAATGAAGTTCCCATTATCCTCTCAAGCAATGTAGAGTATACACACACACACTTGTCAACCGTCGGTGAGACAAGACGTGCCCCGAAGGCGCTCCCGGTTTTAGCAGCCAGGCCGAGTCTGTTTGGCCATGCCCCCTCCCCCTACTATATCCCAACGCCCTACCAGCCTTACTACACCGGGATCCTCAGCGTCACCATAGACAACAAACTAAATTGGAAACCACACGTCAGTGAAGTTGTCAAATCCTCCAGTTTCCGTCTCCACCTCCTCCGCCGACTCCAGTCCCTTGGAGTTCCTGCACCCGAGCTCCTCAGTGTTTACACAACATTCATACTTCCCAAGCTCACCTATGCCTCCCCCACCTGGTTTTTCTCCCTAAATGCCACACAACGTAAATACCTAGAAAAAGTACAAAAGAGGGCATGCAAGATTATTCTCTCCCCTTCCTACTCCACATATCAAGAAGCGCTCAACACACTGACCCTTTCGACTCTCACTGACCATCACCACGACCTCATCTGCAAATTTGGTAAGAAGCTTCTACACCATCCTCGACACCGGCTCCTACTACCACCTGAGATCCCAAGCCCGAGAATTGCTGTTCGACACCACAACCGCATCCAGCCCATACGTGCACGAACTGATCGCTATAAGAACAGCCCAGTCCCAACCATTGTAAAAATTATCAATAACTTGTAATAAACCAGTGTATTCACTCCCAGTAAATACTACTTCTTACACTGTCACTATGTTGAAATGCCCTGTAGTTTGAGCCTTTCCCCATCTAGTTATTATATATCTTATTTGTATCACTTATGTTACTTGTATATTATTTGTAATTCGAAACCCATTCCCCAAATATGTAACTATATATTTTCAGCCTTCTGGCTGCCAAGCTCTTTCAATAAACCGTTAATTATTATTATTATTATTATTATTATTATTATTATTATTATATCGGTAACTTTCGCCCTGTGTTCGGTGCCTGAAACTAAAACAGTTTTGATGGTATAACTCCCATTACTACAGGAGACCTACGATAAGGTCTCCTGCGGCTTAACTGAGTCCACTTTGTATTTCCTTACCACTTTAATCACATACATATAACAATGCATTGTTTGGTGGAATATAGCACAGTGTGTAATTTCCTTTTGTGTGTTCATATATTGTAATTAATATATGCAGTATGTGTGTGCACAGCAGTAAGCACTATAGTACTAGATAATAAACACGATTCGCCGTAATTCCCGGGGTACAGAATTATAAGTAAAATATAATACTTAATGAAATGCGCCATTATTTGAGTCGCCAGTGCGGTTAACATTAATTCATTTTAACGAAATAACCTGAATTTTGCAGCGCCTATTTATGGAGTTGATTATGAATAGATACGAAGCATTTTGTCAAGAGTCAACTCTCTTGTCTTTAATACTCCGGGTCATGAGGTAATATTATGCCATTACAACGCTGTAGAGAGGATAGATGCCTTTCTCTTGTACACGAACGTTTAAAGGCTTACGAAGATCACAGTAAGGAGTTTGCTGTGGTTTGTTGTGGTGTCCAACTTGTACTTACTGAGTTATGCTGTAAAGTGTGTTCTTTCTTTCTACGACCACTGTGTGTGTGTGTGTGTGTGTGTGTGTGTGTGTGTGTGTGTGTGTGTGTGTGTGTGCCTCATGTTGCTCAAGGCCTTCCAGTGTAATCCTAACAAGAATGATTCACACCAATGTTGTTTATAAATATATCCAGTTGTATTCAAGGACACGCATACACTCACACTCTTCCCCCAACACCCCATGCCTCCCCCCCCACCCCCACCCACACCCCACCCACACCTACCCACCCACCCCACCCCACCCACCCACCCACCCACTCTACCCACCCTACCCACCCCTACCCCACTCACCCCTACCCCACCCCACCCACCCAACCCACCCTACCCACCTCCACCCAAACCCACACCCACCCACCTACCCCCACACACACACACACACATTCCTCTTCACACTGAGGTTATAGGGAAAATAAATTCTCACCCATCTTGCAACAGTGGCACTCTGGTCCCTGGCATCCATGCGGCACTAACACGTGGGAGTTGGGACATTCATACATTGTACAAAAGTCCTTAGGGCCAGCACACTCCTGCAGGGGCTCACAACTTCTCTGTTCTGTAAGGAGAGACAAGACCTTTGATGACGTTGTGCCTTTAAGAGAGAACAGTTTAATATATGTCGTTACGGGAATGGCAGAAAGTAATCATTGTTTATTATTATTAATATTAGTGGTAGTAGTAGTAGTAGTAGTAGTAGTAGTAGTAGTAGTAGTAGTAAAAGTAGTAGTATGCGGGAGCCAGAGATGCAAAGTGTATAATCAATCATCCTTTGAGTGACTGACTGAGTGAGTGAGTGAGATCCCGTGAGGTTCCTTGCAATTGTTCTACAGACCCAAGTTTCTGGGATGAATATATTAATCTCACCTTCTTCATGAGGTATACAGCATTGACAATCATTCCCCATACATCCCGACTGGATCACTGTGCCATTTGAACAGTTATCCATCGTGCAATAGCCTCCTGCCTCCTTACACTCGTGCAGAAGAGTGCAGGATGTGAAGGATATCTCATATATGTCCTCTGTTGACAAATAACCACGTTCCCTATTTATGTGTGTAATTTAAGTCATGTTCTTCGTGGAAAATAAAAAGGGTGCATTAGTGATGGTGATTGATGATGATGATGATGATGATGATGATGATGATGATGATGATGATAATGATATAATGTATTACTGTGGTGAAGGGATATATTTACACAGGAATAAAAAATGATTTTATTTATATTCTCGCCAAGGTAAAAAAAATACTATAAATCTCTCTTATATCTATTAAGATAAGGAGAAATATCAAAACTACTAACACTATCTTAGTTTGTAGGAGATGTAGAATCCAATTAACACCTACTGCAGGTAATTTCGACTCGTGGTATTATACTTTAACACGGACACATAATTAACATAATATTTAGGATTTTCTCCACGACGATAATGTGAAGTTTCAGTTAACTTTTGAGTCGCTGTGGTTCGTTATGTCATCCAGAACGTCTCCAAAACCACTGCAAAGTGTAATGGCGTCTCGAGAGTATTAGTGTGACCTCGAAATGACTCAGATATGAGATATAAACATTGATATTCAATTATCAAACGAATAGTATTGGTAACTGCTTTTCGATCCACTCTGAATTTAATCTCAAATGATGTAATATTCAATCGTTTTCAAGTATATTTCAGCTGCAGTGTGTGTGTGTGTGTGTGTGTGTGTGTGTGTGTTTTGTGTTTTTGTGTGTTTGTGTGTGTTGTGTTTGCGTGTGTGTGTTTGTGTTTGTGGGCGTGTGTGTGGTGCAATGTATGATGTTTTTAGATCCTGGAGGCAACAGACACCTGACCAACTGGTGTTAAATGTTTCCTAAGAGAACTCACCCAGGGTTAGAGACGTGTTGAATTATCCTACTGATGTTTACTTAATTATGTGTCAGCATATACCTCGGGATGATGGTGTGGGGAGGTGGGGGTGGGCCTGGGGAGGTGGTGGTGGGGAGGTAGTGGTGGTGGGGGCCTGAGGGAGGTGGTGTGTAGGGGAGGTGGTGGTGGTGGGGCCTGGGGGAGGTGGTGGTGGGAGGTGGTGGTGGTGGGGGCCTGGGGGAGGTGGTGGTGAGGGGGTGGTGTGTGGTGGTGGTGGGGGCATGGTGGTGGTGGGGGTGGGTGGTGGTGGGGGCCTGGGGGAGGTGGTGGTGGGGAGGAGGTGATGGTGGGGGGGATGGTGGTGGGGTCCTGGGGGGAGGTAGTGTTGAGGATGAGGGAGGTGGAATTAGTGGTGCATAATGGTGAGGGAGAAAGGTGTTGGTGCTGGTGGTGGGCTGATGGTGATGGTTGTGGGCTGTTGGTGATGGTGGTGGGCTGTTGGTGATGGTGATGGGCTGTTGGTGATGGTGGTTGGCTGTTGGTGATGCTGATAGGCTGTTGGTGATGGTGGTGGGCTGTTGGTGATGGTGATGAATGATCCAAATGGTAATAGGAAGATGGAAGGGATGGTGATCGAGTAAGTGGGGTGGATGGGGATAGTATTGATGGGTGTGATACAAGGTGGTGATAAACACACACACACACACACACACACACACACACACACACACACACCAGAGTGTTAGGACTTATCGGCGCTGCTTCGGCGGCTACCTGGGTCAAATTATTGGCCCTACCTCACTGGGATATCAGATTATTCCCTCTAAAAGTGACAATTTTGTTTTAGAAAGGAGTGTTAAAGAGTGTTTAGGGTCAGTGAAATCAACCCTAAATAGTAACAACTGAGAGGAGTGGCCAAGTTAACCTTCACACCCCCCTCAGTAAGGTCTTACGTTACCCTGATAGAAGCACCCACTTAAACCAACAACTCTTGCTGACCATGCGACCGGCGCTATTCCAGTTCACGCTGGGACTGGTTGATAGTTGAGCAAATGTTTACCTTTACACCTAACTGTGAGGTATTTTACCACAACACCACATACCAGCACCACATCACATGGTGCCCCTATGACACTGCCACACCACATAATGAACGAGTTACTGGGGCACCACGGACTACAACACCTGTGGACGAGTAACTGCACCACGTGTTTGATCTTCACTACCTCAGCTCGGATGGCCTACGTGACCTCACACAGAAGGGCATGAGACTAGCCCCGCCATCCACTAAACAATAATTTATATGTTAACTTCATGTTCGTTTTCCTTAGTGTCATGAAACCTTTGATTAGACGACCCATTCCCCCATGGCACTGTATGTAATAATTCATTTTTAACCATTGCATATTTCAGCCTTTTGGGCTGATGTACTTATAATCATTAATAATGATTCAATATGATTATAAGTATTGTTATTATTATTAGTAGTAGTAGTAGTACAAGTATTTATCATCATCATCATTATTATTATTGTTATTATTATCATTATCAGACTCACTTGCCAATAATAATTAAGTAACTATTTAATTATAAAATACTACGAACAGAAGAACAAGACCACCACAGCAAGCAGCTCAATACGACATTACCTCAGGAAGGAAACTTTATCACGTAATATACACCAGGGACGATAAAAAGTTCCTTCCTATAGGCGGAGGTAAAGTTATATGGGAACGAGATTATGAAGGTCTTAAAGGTTTATAGGGAATTTAATAACCATAAGGGTGTTCTATAATGGTGTGAGGTATAGTGTCGCCCTCTGTCAGTGGAGAAGTAAAGGATTGGTTTTAAGATGCTCCGTTATGACTCTGGGATCGATTTATCATTATTTTTCCTAATTCACTTTGGTCTTCGCTTACCTCTGACTTTGGTGACACTTTCATTGATGTCCTCACTCACTCACTGGTTAGGTTCCTCCCCAGTGGCTCTCATTACCTCCCACTGTGCTGAATCAATTTTGGAGATCAATTATAAACTTGGATGGTTTTAATTTTAAACGTTTAAATCAATTGGAGGATCGTTATTCTTCATGAGTTTAGTCCTTCGTATATAATATTTACTTTACTTACGTCTAACACCAGTTTATGTTCCCTGGTAGTTAGTGATTAACCGCAGGAATATAAAGAAATTAATTCTGGATTAGATAAAATAAATCTAATTTTTGTTACCCCTCTATTTAACCATCTTAATATATACTGTATGTTATTTGTAATTAAAGTTTCATTGTTGGTAGATCGTTCCAGCGGAGTTTGAACACACATAACTCAGATGTAGTTACGGATGACGTGTTTGGGCACCAGGCACACAAGCCCGAGTAAGAATAGGCTAATGCAATCAGGACAGGTCTAGCTCGCGGGTAATGAAGCTACGCACTGATGTTTGAATAGGTTACTGTGTCAACCTCGAAATGAACGGAACCAAAGACTAATGATCGCGGGCGGAAATCGACTACACACACACACACCGGCTGCAACTCTATTAATAAACCGTTTATTATTATTATTATTACACCGTATCTGTCCTTCCACGCATCTTAACACCCGAAACTAATCTTACAACTTGACATAGCAATTACAAACGTCCAGCTGATGCCATCTACTTGCATTTCAACACACACAAAGTTGCTATCAGGTGGAGGGTGTTGCCAGGTGCTAATTAGAACATAGAAGATTGAACACAAGAAGGAGGAGGAGAGAAGAGAGGAAGGACAGAAGTAAGAGTAGATTCCAGTTTGATGTTGATCCGAGACGCCCCTAGATTACCTGTGCATCTGTACTGGGGATTAGTCTTTTCACAAGCTTTTATTCGGATCATCTACTGAAGAACGACACACTATGGAAACAAATACAAAGGTGGATGATTCTCTATTAAAGCGATATGAATACTCTGGCATCTTAACACACACATGAGAAATATTGAAATGATAGAGTCTTATTTGTCGAATATGTGAGAACTAGGATATATCGATTACCTTTAAGAGTTTAGTTTTAACATTTGTCATCTTGGGAGAGATCTTTATGTCACGATACGTTATTAGTGGCTTGGTTATATACTACTGTAACACTTTCCATCTCTAGGCCTCTCATCTTTACTCTATCATAAGTTATAGAAACGTGCCTATAATTTATTCCATAACACTATACGTTTTCTCGCAAGACATACAACACCTTCAACACAGTGACCTCAGTGTTTCTACCATAAGTACTTAAAACGCAACACAATGATAACCAAGTGTTATAATCACACCATATTATTACAAGACCTATTATCTCATCTTAATGGTAATATAACACAACACATAACACTCTTGCGTTCTGTCGATGAGAGACGACAAACCTTTCTTGCAGCAGTGACAGCGAGGGTCGTTAGAATTACACGCTGTAGTGAGGGTGGTGTAGCTGGCTGGGCACTCTTCAACACTGCAGTAATCTCCGGGGGCTTGGCACTCACCTAGCGGCTGGCAATCCTTGGTCACTTCTGAATAAGGGACGAGAGTCAGTCACTGTAGCTGACTTGTGTGTGCTCTAACTCCCAACTTTCTACACCTGGCTAATGAGAGTAAACATTAATAATAGAAATATCACTAAACATTATTCCAATCATATAAATATTAGTTGATTCCCAAACCCGAGTGAAATGCTGTTGATAAATAATACACACCCAAAAATAATTTAAATACCCAAATTATGTTAAAAAATCGGTAACGTATTTAAATTTGAAATGATGATAATTTACCAAGTTTTTCTTTATTCTTAATGGGATAATTTTTTAGCTAGGAACAGTAGAGAGAGAATAATTAAAGCGATATTCACCAGTGAAGAAACCTGGTATATTATGGATAGTTCTGTTAGTCAGGATAATGTCGAGTATTCAGTTCATCTCAAGTTCAGATAAACATACCAGTGGTTCTTTCCTGTTTCATGAAGCGGAGTAAACTATAGCTAAGGTCAGACAGCATCACCTCATTAATGGTGAAAGTATACAGAACCTTATATTCCACGTCTGTGTTAAACTGTAGTGTTGTTATAAAATAATTGTATGAAGTTCCGGATAAATACAAGAAAATAATTATAATATTGCCTCTTTATCATTAGACATTATTATTTATCTCATCAACAATTTAACATCTGTATAATAAAATAATTCGCATCGTATTATTTATGTGACTCAGTTCCAGTAATAGTTTCACTCTAATGTCTTTAAGTTGTTGTTGTACGTTGAGGTGCGTCGTAAGCTAATTCTTCTATAACAGTTATATTAATATTCATCTACAATAATTACACATGTTGAGCGGTCGATTAATATAATAAGTTAATGAGTCAAGAATTCAGCTTATTCACATTTAATAATAGAATATGATTTTAATACACATGATTATATTCATTGAAGAAAAAAATACGGACCGTTCTTGCAGCAATGACAGCGAGGGTCGTCAGATTTACACGCTGTAGTGAGGGTGGTGTAGCTGGCTGGGCACTCCTCAACAGTGCAGTAGTCTCCGGGGGCTTGGCACTCATCTAGCGGCTGGCATTCTTTGGTCACTTCTGTAATGTGATCAACAAGAGGCTAATCCTACTGTATCTTGTCTTATACAAAACCGTTTGTTCCATTGTTAGACTCTTCCTCTCTTGGTGAACTGGTGGTCTAATTAAAATATTAAACATAGGTACAGTAATGTTTTCCCTTAAACATATCAAGTAAAGTTTTTTACAGTAGCGTCAGGCGGAGTCGTCTGTTACACACAGAGTAATGAGGGTGATGTGGCTAGGAAGGGACCCTCGTGTACGCTGCAGTCACCTAATCTAACCTAACCTAAGCTGACCTCAGTCAGTGAAGGAACAACTGCTCTTTCCTGTGTACTTTCCTCGGCATCTGTAGTGGTGCTTATCCTCTTAACTCTTGAGTGTCAGGTGACAGAGTGAGAGTCAGGTACGAGGGTTTTATTGTGCTCTGCGGGGAGTCTGGTCCTTGCTGATGGCCACTGGAGTGAGGAACATACATCCCAGCACCTACAAAAGGCTGTCTCGTGCTCTACCCCAAAAGAACCCCGCAGCCTGAGTCTCTTGATCTACTGAACTCTCTGTGGGAGACTCGACGCCTCTGGCTGTTGCTGCTCCTCTTATGGTATACGCTTGGTCGCCCTCCTCAGTAGCTCCGCGTCACACAGTGCCTTCTTCCATGCGGCTTAAAGATAAACACAATTTTGGGGCGGCCGCCAGAATAGTGGTTGGCAGAAGAATCTCCAAGGGGGGTAAGTCTGTATCCTTCTTTGGTTGTTGAGGTGTTCAATTGTGGGTCTTCTGACGGTGCTTGTTGTTCGCACCAGCCAGGTGTTCTTGGTGAAAAGGTCTGGGCTCTACAGTTCTGCAGGTCACTCAATTTGGTCAGTAGTCAGGCTTTTCATTTGTTCATCTCGTAGACCATGGCATTTACGAACTAACCCTTAGTTGTCAATAGACTGACAACCAAGTACAATAATCAGCCTGCCACCGAACCCTGTTCCTGGTAAAGACAATTTAAATTCCCCAAGACGTAACAGTTCCCGGCCTCCAGGTGGTGAAGAAGGGATTCGTTACACACTAACTCTTGCTGGACCATAAAGGAATTGGACAACATTCCCTGGGCTGAGAAGACTAATGATGTAGGGCAGAGGAACGTGAGGCCTCGGATTAGAGTTTTTCATTGTCCTCCTTGTATGTGGGACAGATTTTTTTTCCGATTTTTGTCTGCTCCTAATCTGTTTGTCCATCTCTGTGTATCCCTGATTTAATTAACATATAACAACGTCCACATGTTAAACTTTTAGGATATATAGCCATGGTGACGGCTCGTGTCTTCATAACACAAATGAATATTGAAGAAAACGGCAGAATTTTTCGGGTGTTAAGGAAAACGATGGCAAAAGACAATTACTAGAGGTAAATACATTAATTATCAGTATCAGTATCTACTTAGAACTCGCATGGGTTGACGGTCAAGGTCTACATACACTCACTCTGATGGTGTTTCAGTTTTACATATCAAAACCAACATACTAACGACTCCAGCCTCTATCTACCGACCCCACGAAACATTGCCTGTTGTTGTGCTAGTGAACCTATAATATTAGACCTGTTAAAAAGAGAGCAACTAAGCTCTGGTGGAGACAAGGAGGAATAGTTTATTGCCCAGTCAGTCATTCAGTCAGTCAGTTATTCTAGCATTCATCCAGAAGTTAGGCGAGTCAAAAAGATCAACACTAATACGTTATATAAATATATGTCTATCATTGTATATTTATCAAGCAGACAAACTGTTTCCCATCAAGGTATTATGATTAGATCCTACAATTCGATCCCTAGATAAATCAGCTTTTTCACATATTAACACTGCGTTGGTATTGTTCGCCATGTACTGTGAATAACCTGGAGACACGAGAGGCGCTTCAACTTGTGGGTATCAACACAAACATCAACGGCTCAGCTAAACACAGACCAGCCAAGGTATGGTTATCGACATGTTCACCTTCAGTCTGCAAGAGTAATTAGTTCAAACCTTTCTTGCAGCAGTGGCAGCAGGAGTCTTCAGATTTACACGCTCTAGTGAGGGTGGTGTAGTTGGGTGGGCACTTCTCAACACTGCAGTAGTCTCCGGGGGCTTGGCACTCATCTAGCGGCTGGCATTTCTTACTCACTTCTGTAATGTGATGAAAACATATGAGCTAAGTGAAGCATTATCCGCAATCTTAAAATATCGGTATTTAGTATCATAATTGAGTTATTACCTGGGAAGTGTTTTTGTTTCTCGGGAAATTAGATGTGATTTGATCTGGAGTCATTTTGTTTGGAAAGAAAAAAAAATGAGGGGTTATACAGTAATATCTCCGACATTTGTGACTTAATTTCTCGAATAATTTCACTAACGCAATTCAAATTCACGTGGATTAGAAGACAGGCTCACGAGTAAACACGATGTAGCATTTTATTACATGAACACCCGGAGAGGACGTAGTGTAAACTTGTCTTGTGGCGGCAGCGAGAGTCTCTGGCGTAGCACTGTAAATGTCCGCCACTAAAAATATAACTAGTCACGTTATTGATGTTCGAGTTATTGGTATTTCCTGATTATGTTGTCCTACTAACAAGTCCGACATCCTTCTAGCTATACTTTTCTGACATAAAAAAAAAATAAAACTAATCAACAAATCTCACTTGTATCTAAAGAATTAACTCTTAAGATTCCTGCTGATGGAGAAATAATACCCAGAATTAGTTAAGTGGGCAGTCTTGAACACTACAGTAGTCTCCGGGTGAAGTACACTCACTCAGGGGCACGCAGTTCACCAGGTTATCTGACAACAAGGTACAAACCCACATACTGTATTGTATTTCATCAGTAGAATATTTATGCAACTCCCTATAATATTAATCAACACCTTGAGAGTCATGAGACACGTGGGGTAATGAGGACGAGTGTGTGGTAAACGTCTCGGTTATGGTTTACACTCGGGTGATGCTGGTTTATATCAAGGTTACCAGGGCTCCAGCAGCTGTGTTGATCTGGTCTAAAGTACATAAGAGTTATATAACTGGATTGATGGAATATTTAAGCTCTTAAGACAAACAGAATCGTAAATTAATCCTGAATCATCCTCGTCTTGGAATCATAAAAGTAAAATGTAGTATCTTAAGTTTATATATATATAAAGTTGTAAGGTGAATACTCTGGAATATATTATATATTCATTGAGTGATGAAAATATAAGAGTATTTTTACTAAACATAAACATGAGACACTTGTGTCCACAAACGCCAGACTGACGAAGACCATCACTCACTGGGCTGACAGCAGGAACAATCACCCTCACAGCCACTCCCGGTGTCGACGTAACCTTCTGTACAGGAGACATCGGGCCTCTTACAGTAACCCTTAGCGGCCGTGCAGGAAGGATGGGGCTCACACTTACTGCAACATACACACCCCACGCCCTCACACCCGCTGGGATCAGGGTAAGTGTCGTCTGGGCAGGTCTGACCAGCACTGATGCAAAAGCCGCCATTCTCCTCACATGAAGGCCTAATCTTACACTTCTTGCAACATCTACGTAAGTGAGAATGAGTTTATTAAAGTAAAGTTCTAGTACATTAAAGTTAAAAATAAAGATTCCCAACAAAAATCAATAACGAGAAACTTTGAGACTATTTCCTAAATTGATAAAATTACTTAATAATTTTATAAGGAACGTACAGTACATTCTCTCGGACTGCTCGACTCACCTACACCCACTACTGTAGCAGGGGGTAAAGACGTCGTCGTGCTCTGAATCATCCAAACAGTTCTTCCTGCAAGTACCCCCGCTGTCACTACACTCCGAGCGCTCATTTCTGGAACAGTCTGAAATAGTGATGAGGCGGTGAGATGAAGGTTAGTAATAGAGCACTTTCCCATCTGGGTCGCATGTGAAAGGGCAATACAATTTAAACGTTTTATTTTATTTTATGACGTGATTATATATTTGTATCTGATGATGTTATGTGACCTGGAGGGATGCGGTGGCTGAGTAGATACAGTGCTCACCTCCTATCCTTAAGTGTCGCTGGTTCCCGTACAGGGCAGTCTTGGAATAGATACCTTAATGTACAGTTTGGGAAATGAAGAGAAGCTAGTGCAGTGTAATTTACTATATACTTCTTTATGTCACGTGTTGTATTTTTACTTTCTTGTGGCGAAATTATCCTAAGTGTTGGGTTATGTTTCCAGGTGTTAACGATTGAAAGGATTAAGTCAAAAATAATAATAAGTGAGATTGATTTATGACCGCGTGTACACAGAGGGTGAAGCCTGGACCTCGTAAAACGATTATAGTGTTGTAACTAAAACACTAACGAGAGAAAATAGACTTAATGGGGGAAGTTAAGTGGCAAGATAATCGTATATGAGGGAAATATAATAGACAGGTGACGGTAATAATTGACGGATATAAGCTTATAGACAGCCATGATTAAAAAGATCCCGTACATGACGTGTTGTATGATGGTGGTAACTACAGAGTCAGGCTGTCGGGTCGAACAAACAAAGATTAATATATGATCAGCTGACGTTAATTAAAAGCTTCGTGTGATTAGACAGTTAAGCTTAAGGGTGTAAGATAGATTAGTATCATCCAAGAATTATATTTATTACCAAGTGCCGGTGTGACGGGGCATTAACTGGTTAAGTGAAAATGACCAAGTGACGCAGTTTATTGGTACTAAATGATATGGTGATGAGTCTTAATAGTCACTACAATTGGGTTGTTATGAGGGGTTGCAGTAGTTAGAGGTAATTAGGTATAGACGTCGTTACATGGTTAAGTGGTTATTGTATATATCGTTACGTTGACTTTTAGAGTTTTGATTATAATGGCAATATACTCAAGGGTTGAAGTCATTATACTCAAGGGGTGAAATAATTATACTCAAGGGGTGAAATAATTATACTTAAGGAGTGAAATAATTATACTCAAGGGGTGAAATAATTATACTTAAGGAGTGAAATAATTATACTTAAGGGGTGAAATAATTATACTCAAGGGGTGAAATAATTATACTCAAGGGGTGAAATAATTATACCCAAGGGGTGAAATAATTATACTCAAGGGGTGAAATAATTATACTCAAGGGGTAAAATGATTGTACTCTTAAACCCTAGAAGTTATTATCCTCTCTATTTCTGCACCTGATTCTTACTTACTATCCTTAAAAGCTTTTAGCAATTGCATGAGATCGACGAAGGGCTAAATCTTTGTTGAGATTGATAACGGGATAAAATCAGACCACTAAAACAATCCTCTCAGAACCACAGATAACATCCTGACCTCATTTCCCCTCTATCTTATGACCTCCCATAAAGGATTTTTCACCTGCAAGTCTTCAAACATTTCCCTGTTGGTGTGTGACATTTTATAATATGACAGGTTAAGATATTATTGTTTTGGGAAAATATTCTGATTAATAGTCTTGTGGTTTTTTTTTCCAAAGCTCGTTAACATATATCAGAAAATACATCGATAAAGTTTTTTTAATATAGAATAAATTGTTGGGGTCTGCCTATGAAAAGGAATAAACTAGATTAACCTAAAGACGATGTTTCAATTTTCTAGTATACTGAAACGGGAATTGATGTTTGTGTAAAAATAAAGGTTTCCGGTTTTAGTATGTGCTGAGGGAAGAGATTTTATTACTGAAGAAGACATGGGCAATTACACCATATATTGTACAGGGTATTGCAGTATATTGTATGGGTTATTTTTACTATTTATTTCGTAATTTTGTCGTGCCATCACTAAACACACTGACCCATTCTTGTATAATAGATTACAATGATGAGTGTAACTGCATAAATCAAAGTGAGAGTGAGGTTGAAGTTACACTAATAATGGCTATGCGGAAAGTCTCAACGTAAACACACACACACACACACCCACACACACACACACACACACACACACACACAGTGATCAGTAACCTATGGCACTTACCAATGCTACTATACAGTGATCTCTGGCCCTTAGATTCACCTACCACAACACAGTGCTACCTTGCTCATGGCCCACAATACAATGAAACACGACTATCCCCTCACACCCTTCGTCTGAACTCTTACGCCTATAAAATACTAATATTATTTCGGTCTTCAAACTGGCGTGTACATAGGCGAACTTCTCCACCAATGAGGGAGAAGTCGGGGGGCGTAACACTCACCAATTTCTCCACCAATGAGGGAGAAGTCGGGGGGGGCGTAACACTCACCAACTTCTCCACCAATGAAGGAGAAGTGGAGGGGCGTAACACTCACCAACTTCTCCACCAATGAAGGAGAAGTGGAGGGGCGTAACACTCACCAACTTCTCCACCAATGAGGGAGAAGTAGAGGGGAGTAACACTCACCTATACAGCAGGTGCACCAGGGAACGAGACATCCTTTGACCCGATAATCGCATTCCTTTGTGTTTTTCTTCCAGTTTATGATGCATTGTCCTCCATATAAACGGCGGCATTCACTGTTGGGAGATCGTAAGAGTGAAGGTGAAGGATTAGATGTGTCCTGTACCTCAGAAAAAAAGTTACATTTTCTGTTATGTTTTATCGCATCACATGAAGAGTAAACCCCCCAGAATTTTTTCATCTTCATATTTTTAACCATCTTAATGTTAAGCTAACCTAACCTAACCTAACCTAACCTCCAGGTGGCATTAGGGTAATTAATCATCAGGTGAAATAAGCTGGGGATAATCTCCAGTTGTATTTATTTCGTGGGATGACAAAATCTAAGAATAATTTTATGTTGGGATTTTTTTTTTATTTTAGTAAAATCGTACAACTTGCCCAACTTTTAATTGTTATTTATGTTATTTATTGAGAGACTACTGACAAACAGCCTCGAGGTCAACACTAACAGGATGACATCATACGGTATAGCAGGCGCCGCTAGGGACTACAGCTCCTCCACTACTCAATAACCTCCGGCCCTCCTGGTTTAATGACTTCCATGGTGGTGTGTCAGGTGTGTCACAAAGCTTATTAACCCTGAAGGAGTACTGTAACTCACTCCTAACTTACCGCTGGCTGTGGCTACATCCAGTCACATGGTTGATGAGAGAAAACATTTTTTTTTTCGTTTTTATAGATATAAGATTTTTGGTATATTTTCCTACATTGCTGAGTCTAAAACCGTGTTACTTATTAAACCTTTAAGCTATTGGGATATTAATTCCTTTAACCATGAATACCCTAGTGTTTAAAAAGTGTTCATATAGCAAAACAAATTCCATCACCTATTGTATAGATATATACTTCAAGATGTAAATAGAGTGTTTGTTTTCTCACCTGTTTTGTGGACAACAGGAGGCAGGATAATGAAGAGGTTTGAGGAAACGAGACGGGACTTGGCTGTCATGGGTGTCTTGAAGAGGTACAAGTGACTCCACACCAACGCACTGTACCGTGAGGGGAAGAAACGTCAGTAGGCAATTGATCGAGAAAAACACTGGTGATGGGAAGGTGATGGGAGGGTGATGGGTAGGTAATGGGAGGGTGATGGGAAGGGGGTGAGACTCGGAGTGAAAAAGGAAACTTGATGTGTGAAGTTATAATTAAGACATAACTGAAATACGAAAGACTTGATGAGTTTCTGAAGTGATAAGTGGTAGTTGGCGCACCTGTGGTCTTATGACTTACGTAAATATCATAAAAAATAGTGTTCATGAGAGTAATGGAAGTATGAGATGAGAAAATGAATTATAAAGACTCTTAGACTATAACCTCATGAAATGGAAACCAACCAAATATATTTTGAAGTCACGAATCTGAGAAATCACATAGAAACTGAAAAGGTAAAAGAGGAAGAATTCGAAAAAAAAAGAAAACTAGAGAAATAATGACACTACAAATATCTTTAATAGACTGAAATAATCATAAGTACGAGTGTGCCATATATAAGGGTTGGAAGCGGAGGGGGGGGGGTGGCTTATATCAGCATGTAATTATTTAAAAAAACCAAAGATATAACACAAATTTTTGCACGAGACACTAACATACTGACGCCATAACCACTGATATTTGTCTAATCCACAGAAGTGTACAGAAAATGCATCAGATATCAGTCAGTAGTTGTAATTCATTCAGGATGTGTAAGATTGATGGCAGGGAGAGGCATTACTGTGAAGATATATCAGAGGAAAATTCACCTCTCTCTCTCTCTCTCTCTCTCTCTCTCTCTCTCTCTCTCTCTCTCTCTCTCTCTCTCTCTCTCTCTCTCTCTCTCTCTCTCAAATATATGCAACATTTCCATTACCTCTACGATATAACCAGGACAGCTAAGACGAGTCACATACAAATACATTTCCGAGGTCTGTTTAGGAAGATAGTTTATTAGAATTCCGAAAATGATTATTACTATTTTTACGTTTTAGAGAAGTAATAAAGCCGTTTGTGGGTTTACAGTACCACACTACAGAATCTGCATATATATCCGAGAGCAAATATTCTGATGTCCAATATCACGAGAATTTTAGGAAGGCAGAAGTTATTTAATACAATATGATATTCTACCTTACTAACATTATATTATAGTAGTTAGTGCTCTCAAAAAAAAAAAATAATATCCAGTTCATAAAATTCTTTAACTGTAGTGACAATTTAAGAATCTATGAATTTCATGTCCTACTAAAATATGAAGTATTTGGGATGATTCAGGGAAGCAGGAATTCGTGAATAAATTTTCATCCTGTTTCAGCCCACCTTCACATGTGATACATTTAATAATATACATACGTAGGAATCCCGGTATATTAACATTTGAGGAGTTTTTACCTGTCGGATATGTATTAGAATAACCTGTTCAGACTATGCTATATATATATATGCAGGGTGACAGAGAAGAAGAAACGTATAGATAGAGATAGAGAAGTAGATAGAAAGATAGATAATAATTAGAGATCTCGAGAGACTGAGGTTTAATATCATCCATAACATAAATATTTTATACTTGGAAATCAGCTCCAGTTGTTCTCCTACGGCCAGCATTACCCTTTACCGGAGAAGACCTCACTCACTCACTCACTCACTCACTCACTCACTTACTCACCAGCACTAGCAGCACAACACTCGCCAGCACCATAATATCGACTGGACCTCTCCTCCCCGTGTGGTCTGGAATACACCTGTAATTAATTAAGGAAGTGGGGTTAATTAAAGGTAAGAAACAGTTAGGTAGAAATCTAACATTTACGATTTTATCACTGGAGTCACAAGCATTTTTTGTTGTCTTAAGAAATTAGATTTATATTTTTTTTATGATATTATGTAGAAATGACGTAAGAATATACATATTTTCATACACATTCACATTTACATATACCTACTCATACACACACACAACCTTAAATACATGCTCCTTTAAATACGCCCTTAAATACATACATATATTCGTATGCGCATAAAGATTTGCATACACATTTCCTCTCATACACACACACATACACAATCATACACTAACCCTCTACACCCCCTCCGCCCCCAGGTAAAAATACTTAAAACCCATGAAAGTTCTCCAGGTGTATCTATTTAACCCATGAAATACGGAGGAATGTTCACTAGAACCACCTGCCCACTTCACAACAGATAACAGCTGGGGGAGGAAGTGATCTTATAATTTCGTGTAGTTAATGCCGTTTGATGAGCTAACAGGTCACAGTGGGTCAACTATGGAAAGGTCAATCAATAGAAAGTCAAAGTGGATAAAACTAATGATATGAGAGGACTTAGGAATTGGTGTTGAGGGGTTAAATAATCGTACTTTAGGGGTCAAATCATCGTACTCAAGGGTTTAAATCATTGTACTTCAGGGGATGTCATCGTACTCAAGGGGTTAAATCATTGTACTTCAGGGGATGTCATCGTACTCAAGGGGTTATATCATCGTACTTCAGGGGTTGTCAGCGTACTCAAGGGGTTAAATCATCGTACTTCAGGGGTTGTCATCGTACTCAAGGGGTTAAATCATCGTACTTCAGGGGTTGTCATCGTACTCAAGGGGTTAAATCATCGTACTTCAGGGGTTGTCATCGTACTCAAGCTACATTTCAATAGGCAGAATTTAGCAACATATCAATTAGCCCGGTGAGATTTTTAAAAACTATTTTTATATTGATGAATAAATTTGTGGTGTTCTATTACAGTGTTTCGGGAATAGGAACAGAGTGTATTGGTTTAATTGGGAATGAAATACCTGTTCCTGATATTCCGTGATGGGGAGTGTGTGGTCGGGAGTACGTGAATCCAGAAGTCCGTCCGTATGTCCGTCAGTAAATCCATCCATATGTCTGTCCGTGAATCTGTCCTTATGTAATAGATTTATGATACACAGTAAATCAGACCCATACTAATATATTTTACCCAGATCTATAATGTTGATATATCACTACAAGTTCTCAGAAGACTTTTAATAATCTAGAGGTTCTGTCCCGAGTCACCAGAGTTACAGCCTCGACTACATTGTTGTGGCAGCCTTGTCTACACTATAATTCACTGCTGAGATACGAGTCGTAAAACACACAGTACCATTTGTGTCTTTATGGTAAGTAATTCCTAAACTAATAATAATCTATATTATATAATTATATACATATAACTTTAATCACATATATATGACTATAATTTTGAATATAACTATAAATTTAATAGCATATCACTAGTTATGTCTCATTAACATATCCTTACGTTTTTCTTAGCTGAGTAAAGTAAATATTATATTCCCGGATTGAACCTCTCGAGTACGATAACTTAACTCCCGAGTACAGTGTCATTGTACTCAAGGAGGGTCACCATATTCAACAGATTAAATTGACCTATTGAAGGTGTACGCTATTGTGTTCGGGTTATATTGTTTTATATTTCTTAACTTTTATGGTCAAGAATTACTCGTCATCGTCAATCGTTCTTCTTGTTTATCTTCACAACTTAATCTCACAGTTTAACCTCATAATTTAACCCCACAACTTAACCCAATAGTTTATCTTCACAGTTTAATGTTATAGCTTAACCTCACAGCTTAATATCATAGCTTAACCTTAGAGCTTAACCTCATATCTTAACCTCCCAGCTTAACCCCAAATAGCCTCAGAGCGTTATGGTGAGATTAAAGAAATAATTGTAACGTGATTGGCATAACCCTCGTCCTTGGTCACTTGTTAGTGGTGCGGGTATAGTGAGCAGTGCAAAGTGGGCTCTTCATATCAACTTTGGGCCAAACCTGAGCCATGATGAGCTGTGCCATTGAATGAGGAGAAATTATGGACTTGTCTCAGAATCCGAGGCACCACGCCAACACCACAAGGCCCAGCACTCTACTAACGGTAGATTTATACTGTGTAACCAACTGTTTCAGCCTTACATTGTCCATCTGCAGGACTAGTATTATTCACTCCACGTTAGATGAATGAAAAGCGTCCATAACACATCAATTAATCTATTTAAAGCTGTAAACACTGCCGGACCATGTCATGATTCGACTCCAAACGGTGTGTACCTTAACGTCCAGCCGAGTAACGTAGAGTGTACTATGTCCTTTACCAATGGACAGTTACAAAAATTATATACGAAAATTGGTTTTGCGTCTGAACACAGCTAAAGAGAATGGTACTAGAGGCACAGAAAGAAACGCCCCCCTCCCTCGCTCACACCTCTACACTGCTGCTTCTCATGTCAATATTATTCAAGCCTCGAGTCTTTATTGTTTGTTTTCGGAATTCATACACAGAGTTCGTTCAATATATCATTCCAAAGTTATATGTCGTGTCAGCAAGGAATGACACAACGAACATTCTTTATAATTCACTGTCAAGGATTTTTATTGATAAAACAAAATATTGCTTTAGTGAATCATATATAAAGTTCTTTTTTTTTTATTTGAGACTATTAGAAAAAATAATATTCATTGGATTAAATTTAATTCCAATATATATCAGTTTACAGACGACTTTTAATACACGGAATACATGAAACAACAATTTTTTGGGGAATAAAAGCAACACGAGAGAGACAGACACAAAGAGAGATTTATCTAGACTCTAGAGATTAAAGCTTACTGGTGTGTGTGTGTGGTGTGGTGACATTGTGTGACGCGTAATATTTCCCTGCTGTCCAGTATATAACGCTAGAATTCAATGCAAATAGTTTGTCTCATCGCTACCAATCTATATTGTTTTAATAATAAAGAAAAATACTACATATCTGTAACAACATTCCAGGGTGATGAGACTATAACAGGATATACAAAGCTGTTATATGTACAGTAAATAATAAAATAATAATAATAATTAACGGTTTATTAAAAAAGTTCTGCAGCCCGAAGGCTGAAAATATACATTGGACATAAATGACTTATTACATACATTGGTGGTTTAACTAAAGCCTTCATTAGAGAAAGGTAAAGGAACATACAGTGAACATACAGATTAATGTAGGTGTTGAACAGCAAACATGTAGTGTAGTAACTCCCTCCCAGATGGTGTTAGGAGGGACCTCACGTGGTGTAGTAGTTCCCTCACAGATGGTGTTATGAAGGACCTGCCGTGGTGTAGTAATTCCCTCACAGATGGTGTTATGAGGGACCACGTGGTGTAGTAATTCCCTCACAGATGGTGTTATGAGGGGCCTCACGTGGTGTAGTAATTCCCTCACAGATGGTGTTATGAGGGCCTCACGTGGTGTAGTAATTCCCTCACAGATGGTGTTATGAGGGGCCTCACGTGGTGTAGTAATTCCCTCACAGATGGTGTTATGAGGGGCCTCACGTGGTGTAGTAATTCCCTCACAGATGGTGTTATGAGGGACCTGACGTGTGTGTGTGTGTGTGTCGCGGCAACAAAAAATTCACAACGACAAGATCACAGTGTATAAAATAGTTCGTTTATTTAAGGGATATTGTGCAACATTTATATATGTATTGCATATTTATTTAATCCATCCACATTCTTCTCAGATTCACCGTCGAACTTAAAAATCTGTTACAGTGTGTTCATGTATAACGGAGCTAGTGATCTCGTTAAAACAAGTTGTGGCAGAAATGTGAGACGAAATCCAGTGGTGGCTGTCGAGGCGGCGTGACTATAAACATTGCTTCCTTACGTGTACAAATATAATTATAATGCTATGATATATTGTGTTATAGTCTCCGGAATGCTTTTTGGTTTTATTATTTGTTTATGAATTTAATCAAATGATTCCGCGTGACACCACAGTAGTAGTAGTAGTAGTAGTAGTAGTAGTAGTAGTAGTAGTAGTAGTAGTAATAGTAGTAATTAAATGTGATTTTTTTTCCTCGCCAAAAGTATTTTCTGTGATTATTTTTTTTTTCCATTCATCGGTCTCAATAACCGTGTACACTCCCAAAACCTGACATAACATTATATCATAACTTCACAAGCTATAACATACTAACAACACGCAACACTACGACTATTATTCTTAGACAGTGCCTTCATAATATTCAAAGCATATGTGGCATATTTAAACTGGCATATACCACATCAGTGTTTTAGCAGGTACTGTAGTGCATGAATATTGCTACAGCTGTCGTCTCAATCATAAAACATTTGCTCCTTCGCTAAACTATTCTTTGAAACATTATCAACACAAACTAATGAGGCAAAATATTAAATAAAAATTATGAAAACATAGTAATAATGATAACTAGTGTTAACTGTACGTAATGAGAATAAACAAAAATAAGAAAGCGTTACCGGGTTTCTCTAGTTCCCATCTTCTATGTCAGTCCAGAGCCTCAGCGTCCCTCTAAGGTAGTGAGTGATGTTAGGCAACGTAGATACGACTCCAGCATGGTTCAAATAACAGTTCATCCTCCATTAGAAAACAAGTGCAGAAAATAAGCAATACCGCCTGAAAATTGAGCTGAGTTTGGAATAAGTTAGGTGGCCTCACGTGTTGGATAAGCCAAAAAGCGGCAGTTGAGGTGTGACGTATAGAGCACAGAACGCTGTTTACCGTGAGTGTGCAGCAGTGAAACACCGCCAGTCCGTCACACTACTCCCTTACTCTCTTTCTGACTTCGTGGTTTGTGGAAGGGTGTATATCGCTACAAGGTGGGTGACAGTAATAGTGGGAGGCCACGTGAACAGTGCGGATGATCTAGAAAGCGTACAGTCAATAGATCTAATTGTAAAAGCGAAATCGTGGTGAGGAAGTACACGAGTGTGTGAACAAAGTGAGTCATGGCGGCTAGCAGGCGGAAGCACTCAAGTTGGTTGTTTCACGAAGTTTGGAATTGGCAAAATGAAGAAAATATAAAGTAATCACTTAGTTATGGCTGATTTCATTGGGCAAAGTGTGTATAATATCGAACCCTTTGGCAGTGCATATGAACCACACAGTATCAACCTGCAGACACCTGAGCTTACGACCCTACTAGCATTCTCGACCTTTCGTCCGTCCAACTTCCAGACAAGTACGAGAAGCCTGGTGGTCAACTTTCACCAGAGAAGATTGCTGAGTGTCGTGCCCTCTTACCGTGCATCCCTGCAGAATCCAGCACCCGCCCAGCCACCCCTTGTCAATACAAAAACAACTTCTCTCATAGGCATGTAAGTACACCCTTTATGTTATTTGCGTATAATTTTCATATCAATTAGTATCATTAATTTTCATGCCCAAGTTACGTGTCATCGCACAGTGTGGTCTAAGCATATCATAGTTGCTTATTGAAAATTATTTCGGTACAACACATTAAAGTCCCTTACTTCCCTAATTTATGAGACCAAAACCATTAAAATCGGTTCAGTTATTATCGATTAATAATGGTTGCTAACTTTAACTTCATTTTCCGTCTTACCTCCGTGATATTATACAAGCGTCGTCATAATGTTCCGCCAACAAAATAATCATTCATCCTCATCTGTCTTGAGTCACACATGAAAAAACAAGTAAAATTTTAAATAGCAAGAAAAAACAATATTCTGAATAACGAAAATGTCATAATAAATAGAATTCAGACAAAGTAGACAATGGAATACCAACATGGTCACTGAAAAAACAAAGAATGGAATTATTTATACACCTTAACTATGGAAAATACAACATTATTATTGGTAAACAAAATTTGAAATATCCATCGCGGTGGACTGGCGGTCATGTTCCCCGAGGCCAGGGTCAGATCCCCCTGGTGTTGGTAGTTGTTGTTCACCCATCAACACTTTCCATCACTTTTTTTTAACCCATCACCTCCCCTTCCTCACCCATCACCCCTTCCTCACCCATCACCCCTTCCTCACCCATCACCCCTTCCTCACCCATCACCCCTTCCTCACCCATCACCCCTTCCTCAACTACCTTCCCGTCTATAACCCATCACCACCCATCACCTCTTCCTCAACCATCCTGAGAAATATTTTTTTTAATTAGCCGCATACAGCAGCTAGTTTATTGTGCACACCATATTCATTCTGTGATCGGTAGCGTAATAAGCATTATAGAGTAGAGGTCACAAAGGGTATTTATCAGACCCCAGTGGTCAGGATATTACGGCATTGAGTGTTGAAGAATATTTCCAGTACATTGTTTAAGTCGGTACATATAATTTCGATAAGGTACTAGATGTTAAGTCTGGATACAGCTTCAGTATACCAGCGATCTTACCATCAGAGATAAAGATCCGTGTTATTGCATATACAGTGTGCTTGGATCTGTCCCTATAAAGTTCTATTTTATTACAGTGTGGAGTGTGTGGTCATATATCTGGCCACCCACTTTACATTTAATTTTGTTCACAATTACCTGCTGGGCATACTGCCAGAGGTACTTAATCAATTGGGCAGACTGGGTGGGGGCTTACCATTAGGTGTGAGACACTCCTGCAGAGACACAATATCGATGTCCTCAGTCACAACTTTGTGGTGTAGGTCAGGGTATCGTTTCCTAAGGGATGAGATGTTCCAACTCATCACCTTCACCACTCTGTATCTTTGTCTGGTATTAACACTGGCCATTATGAAATGTATTTGGAAAGAAGCTGAAGGCACTGCAGGATTTTTTTTCATGTTGCCTGTCCCTTCTGTAGGCAGGAGGTTATTTAAGTTTTTATTTTTTTTTATTTTTTATTTTTATTTTTTTACATTTTTTGAGCATGCACTGAGTACCAGTTGTTGTATTTCAGTGGAAGACATCAACGTGCTTTGGCCACACTCTACATCACTATCATTTTCTGTTTATTCATCTTCACTATGTCCACAGAGGCATCAGTAAAACTGTTCCCAGGATCACTGTTTTCCTCTGCGTGGACGCGAGTTCCTGGTGGATCTTGAGTTTCTGCATCTGACACTGTCATCTCAGCCCCTTTATTGTGTTGCAAATTCCAGTTTAGCATTTCATTTTGTTTCACCAGTTGATCTTTGAGCTGTTGTATATCATTTTCCATGGCAGTGTTCACTACGTTGACTGTTCAGTGGGAGTGTTGGCAACTTCTTGATGTAGCTCCGCGTTGTCATTCCACGGTGGTGCGGGTGAGCCAGGGGGTTTGGTCACTGGGAGAAGGGGGAGAGCTTGAGGGCAGTTGTAGTGCCATAAAGAGACTCCATCAGTCTTACAGTTGATGCAGCGTTTTTGTACAATTTCACCTGCAGGTCTTTGCTGTGTGTCGTGCACAGAAACCACACCACCGTCTCTGAGAAGAGTAGACACGAGCCACACGGCCCCATAGATGACATTTGTAACATCTCCGGGTTGGAGGCTGACAGATGTCTACTTTTAGATAAGGGTAAGCACCAGGGACAGTGGGAGTCCTGGGTGGGCCCTCAGATCCTATCCAGTCAGCAAACACTGTATTCTTGCCTCTGAGCCGCCTTGGCCTTGTAATGTTGTCATCTTGTTCGAGCATTACAGGGTCTTGGAACTGGTCGAGTCCTTTGATTATTATGGTAGTCCTGTTTGATGTCAATGGTGGGTGCTGCATAGTTATTCCTGGTAGTTCATTGTTGACAAGGTCATTTAGGATGTCTGGGTCATTCTTCAGCATAATATATCCACTGTGTGTAAACTCTGAGTGAGAACTGAGCTCCCAGGTGTCTCGCTGTTGCCTCAAGTAACCATGTATATGTGCCAGTGGTCGGCGTGGTGTCAAGGATAAAAGAGAGAGTAGTCGTTGATCACGTTGCCTCTCTACACGTTGTAACTTCTGCTTTTTCGATTGGACAATTTGACCCCCCCCCCCCCCCCCCGCCATGGCGCGCCGGTGTCATCTTCAAGGTCAGAATCTCTCTCTCTCTCTCTGTGGCAAGTCTAAGGAGCAATTTTCCACTCCCCACAGCTGACGTTGGAAAGTGATAAGGATGGGAGACTGTACCATCTTCGGGGAACTTCTGAGTGTTGGTGCGGTCTGCCTGGTGTGGGTTTCCTCTGTCGTCTACTGGAGGTGAGGATCCTGGTGGTTTTCTGTACAGTATATGACGTCCTCGTCTGCGACATCGTGCAAAAAATATGGTCAATTATTTTAGGAACACAATGGCACTGTTGCTTGAAAACCAATTTTAAACTGAACAGGAAACGCCGAGAGTATTTCATTGGCAGGCACATGTGACCACTGGTGGTAGCCGCAGCAACCCTCCCTCAGCTCGGCTCAGCGGTTGGCAGTGACACTCGGCTCTTCCATGATACTGAAACCTGGGGTCACCAACCCTATCTATTCACTGAGGTTTGTTAGTCAAATTATAATTGGTTTTCCTCACAATACACTTCTGAGTCACAGCTTGCTTACCACATTTTTGCGCTGCTCACTTGAATGTTTGCTGGTGAATCCCGACGCAGTAAAGGGGGAGGGAACCCATTTGTCTCCAGGTCGCTTATGAGCGTCAACAAACACTTCTTACTCTTAGGGCGATTAAGAGTCGTGTGTATGTGTGTGTACATGCGTGTATGTACAATCAAAGACAAAAGTTGTGTCGCGGTTTTGTCCGAAGATTAAATATAACTCGTGAAACATTATGAGAGCCCCGTACCACAAGGCAGAGCGCACCAAAAGTTTAGCCCTTCAGCATATGTTTTCACCAAATTTCACGACGCGACTTTTGTCTTTCATTGTACACGTGTGCATGTGTGTGTGTGTGTGTGTGTAATATAACAATGTTTCAGCCGTCATCAACATAGAATCGTCATGGCGGCGCGGCAGCAGCAGTAGTCTCTCAAATTAGGTCTGCATTGCTTTGCTTCAGGGGAACAGACATAAGTGATTGTAACTGATAGGGTATAGGCCTACTCTCTTATATGTCCCCGCATGCACACGAACATGCACACACACACACCAAAAACTACTCGGAGAAGCGCGCCATCTATTGGTAAACAGAACAACTTCTTTATGAAGCTTCAGACTCAAGCTCAGAGATTCATTGTCCATATACCTCCAGGTCGGAGTCTACGAACGTTCCTTATGCATTTCCCCAATTTTTGAGATAAGGAACTGAAATTTATTGAGCAGTTGCGATTGGCCTACACGATGGTCCAACCACGAGAGGCAGGATTATCCACAGTTTTGCAGATAGAGCTGAAATTTGGTAGAAAGATGCGGGTGGCCGAGAGGAGGATCGTGTACTGTCCGTCCACTTGGGGAATACCGGATTAACTTGGCTTGTGTGTGTTTAATTATACAAGCCACCTCTTTCTCTGACTCATGGTAGCTGCTGATTTGTAGTGATTCGTTGGATACCTGTCTGTCTAACCTTTGTACACCAATTGAGAAGCCTATTACCAGGTTAATCATTGTAGTATTACTCTAGATAATAGGATTCGTGTTTGGCATCCTTAATGTGCAAGAAAGTGCAACAATATTATATTCTGCAAAGGATGTCTCAAACAAACAAACAAACAAACAACAAATAGGCAAACCCTTACAGATTGTTGTCAGTGTGTAAACAGTTTTGAGACAATGGTAAATCCTCGAGTCCTCTGTTTCAGGTTCGAAATTACTGTTAAAATTACGTATTGAAAAGAAACTACCGTATACCTACACACAGGAGTGCTTGTTCCAGCCCTCCTGCATGGATGTGAATTTAAAAGCATTTAAAGAAGACATAAATCAGAAATTCATACGAGCAATACATAATAACCCACAATGATGTGAGCGAAATGTTTTAACACAACAATTTTGTACGATTCGAACCCACGCCGCTCAGGTAAGGTGGCGATTCGAATCATGTACAGCCAGCAGTGTTATTAATAAATCCCTGCAATTCAGTATAGAAGATAACTAAAAAGACAATAAATGATATTATAAGGGATATGTGTAGTCGGGGTCAAAAGTTCATTCCCCCCTCAAAGTGAAGCAGTATCAACTCCACATCGGATAAAAGAGCATAACCGCGCCGAGCAACAGTTGGGTAAAAAAAAAAAAAAATAAATAAAAAGTTCGGAGACTCATTCCCGAGAGTGAGTTTCAACACGGGAGCGAAATTTTGTCCAAAATAAAATGAATAAGTAGAAACTAAATGATACTCTAGAAATCTTCAATTTGTGATGATATGATAATTTAGCGAACAAGAACAACAATAATACGATGGAGAAAACATTGGTCACTTACCACAAGAAACAGAATGTTTGATTAAGTAAAGCCTGACTTGGTAAGTTTTGTCTTTGAGAACGAAAAAGATCGATACCACGAGAGAAAGAAGAATTTATGAAGCGTTTTCGTGAGTCCTGTGAAGAGATTGTAAAAGGTTCGACCAATATAAAAACAATGATTCACTCTGTCAGTTCACCTGGATATTAGACACCCCAGCTTATTTCCCCTGAAGGATTAGACACCCCCAGCTTATTTCCCCTGAAGGATTAGACACCCCCAGCTTATTTCACCTGAAGATTAATCACTCTAACGCTACAAGGAGGGGTTAAGTTAGGTTAGGTTAGTGGGATTAATCTTCAGATGAAATAAGCTGGGGTGTCTTAGCCTTCAGGGGAAATAAGCTGGGGGTGTCTAATCCTTCAGGGGAAATAAGCTGGGGGTGTCTAATCCTTCAGGGAAAATAAGCTGGGGGTGTCTAATCCTTCAGGGAAAATAAGCTGGGGGTGTCTAATCCTTCAGGGGAAATAAGCTGGGGGTGTCTAATCCTTCAGGGAAAATAAGCTGGGGGTGTCTAATCCTAATACAGTCGACTTTCTTTTACACAGAATGAAGTGGAGATAAAATATTTTCTTAGATTTACTTCCGTTGTTCATTCCTCAACATTCTACTCGCCTCATTGTCCCTACCACCTCCTATGGGTTCAGTTACTCTATTCCATAATGTTAGCTAGGAAATACAATGCTGTTGCTCGATTAATAGACGTAATACAACAAGACAGTCATCCTCACTTGTTATGTTGTTGGGGTTTTAGGAAGGTCTGCAACAACTATGGTTAATATCACCCCATTGGACCCTACCTTCTCACTTAATGGAAGGTAACTATTAGAATGTTACTTCACAAGGAACTTAAACTATACCATGGTTCCCTTTAGTAATATCCCAGTGTTGAACTATAGAAACTGCAGTCTTTAACCTCATCGCTATACGGGGCGTTGCTTTTAATATTTTTTTTTATTTGGCGAACAACATAGAATAGTACAAGGTCGATGCAGTTTATGTTCTGAACCAAAACAAATTTATCCCCAAGTAAGTATAGATTTTTCCATTTTCTCTTCGTGTTTATGTATATTTATCTATTTACCGATATACTTATTCATTTATTTATATGTTTATTTGTTCTTAATCTTAGTGTGTGTTAACCTCTCTTTCAATAACAATTACTACCAACAAGATGATATCAGTGTTAAACAAGATTTGTATAACAGTAATTACATTAATACTTTCACTTATACTCGGTGTCCGTGCGTGCGTTAGTCCGTGATCCCGGGTTTGATTCCCGGGTAGGAGGAAACTATGGGTAAATTTCGTTCCGCCATTGCCTCCTCCAGTAGTAGTTGGGGACCTGGATGTTAATCGATTTGCTGATCGTGTTCCGAGGTAATGGTTAGCCAGTGCAGTTGGTGAGTTGTCCGGTCCTCTCGGATTATTCCTTGACACTGGGTCAAGCAGCTCGTTGACTTAGGGTGTGGTTGTTGTGTTGGCGACAGCTTCTACACCTTAAACAAATTCACGCCTAGGTGGCCCTTGGGCTAGCTATCCTCGAACATGAGGGGCAACCATTATAAAATAAAAATTTAGTGCGAGCGTGCGCAAGATACTTTTAGCCTGACCTTTACGAAGACAATACTATCCTTTAAAGACACTAGTTCAAAGCGTTCGAATTCCAGCACATTAAAATGCAGACCAACAGATAAGGGGCTCGACCGTCCCCAAGGCGCCATTGATGAAAATTGCAGTAATCTCCTCTTAAAACAAGACTCTTGCTCAACACCGAAATTTATTTTGAAAGTTTGGAGTTAAAACCTTAAAGTTGGCCGAGTGATGAACGACTAAGTGACCTTGACCTTAGGTTGCTCTTGACCAACTTAATATGAAGCTCGTCTGAGAAAAATCTTTAAAGAAACCTGCTGAATGACCTATGATCCTGTGATATATTACGTTGGTGTATCGTCAATGGTTATATAACACCAAGAAATTACGTTCAAAATTTGATCTTAGAATTCCAAGGAGCTAATGAAAATAGTTTGGGTTGTTGAGCTTTAATTCTTCCCAAAGATAATCTCAACACTAATATGAGCAATCCTCTTACTGAGTGGCCCTCGTGTAAGGTGTCAACAAAAACTGAGCAGTTGAATTTTCGTAAATGATTATAATAGAATGGAAAATAGTTCACCCTTACGACTTACGTAATGTTGTAGTGTCCCAGAAGCACGTGGTTCTGCCGTTTGTTATCAAATTATTGAATAGTCTCCTTCAGGCAATAAGATACAACACGGGAATATTCAGCCAATGAAAACAAAGAGATAACAACTACCTAACTGCTTCATAGATAACATCATTAGGGCCAATTCGACTTCCCCTCTCTGTTAGGCAAAGTTGTGATCCCTTACTGGATAAATATTCCCTGCTTGTTGTCGGATTGGCAAAATTTCTGTTCAGTTCAGCATTTGGCACGGAGTTGATGTCGTAGTGCACTTGTCGAGGGAGTCGTTCACGTCGTCTACATAGGAGTGCAGGTCGTTTCAGGTGCAGTTAGATAAAGTAAGGGTAGGTTAGGCTGAGTTAAGAAGAGCTGCGTTTAATTTTGGGGTGCGGGGGCGAAATGGATAGAGAGCTCGTTCACAATCCAGAAGGTAGTTGGTTCGTGCCCGGGCATTCCCAGTCTATCCAGTAGGCAATGGGTACTTACCTCTACAGTTGGGAATGTGGAAAGTGGTCAAGTGTAGTGCTGCCATGGCTTAGCATATAGTCCGTCGCATCTCCACTGCCAAGGGGTGCAGGACATCACGCTTTTGGAACCCGTGTACGAAATTATTTGACGAAAATCTTTGTATTCACTTGTTGAAACCCAGCAGAGTTGAATACTGTATGTCATGTTAATGGGCAGAAATGTTGTGTCCCAGAGCAGTTTAGAGAGTGTTGGAGAAAATGAAGCAAATATTCACAGGAAACATAATTTTGTTTTTATATATTTTGGGAGAAACATAACAATAATGATAAAGAAGGATATTACATGTTTCTCTGGCCTTACACACGCACACAGTTATCAAAACAAGAGGAAAATATTGAAAGAAGAATGAGTAATGATGATAACAGTAATTTATTTTATTTGTTGAGTACAATGAAATTCCGTAACGTACGATAACTTAACCCTTTTAGTACAATTACTTAACCCCTTTGAGTACAATGACTTAACCCTTCGAATACAATAACTTAACCCCTTGAGTACAATTACCTAACCGCTTGAGTACAATGACTTAACCCTTTAAATACAATAACTTAACCCTTTGAGTACAATTACTTAACCCTTGAGTACAATGACTTAACCCTTTGAGTACAATTACTTAACCCCTTGAGTACAATGACTTAATCCTCTGAGTACAATTACTTAACCCCTTGAGTACAATTCAAACGATTCACACATAGTACTCAATCTACTTACAATGTTAACGATAGAAACGATAAGATATAAGACAACGAAAACTGTTACCCAAAGTTTGCACCAATTTGAGCTCTTCTGGCCCTGTATATATTTTTAAAACCCTAGTTAAGGTCAAAAGAAACATATCAATAGGTTAATTTAGCTTAGAGAACAAAAAATAGAATATTGTTAAGGTTATCTATACATTTTTTTATGTTAGTGGAAGAGTCTTTCATCTTAACCTGGACTTGGGTACGATTTGGGGAAGGAGGACTCCCACTCTTTGTGTGTGGGGGTGGGTGGAGGTGTGTGGATGGGGTGGGTGGTTGTGGGTGTGTGGTGAGGAAGTTTTTGGTATAATCATCCAGTCTTATCGCCAATAACTGTAATAAAAACATTAACTCCTTCAGTCGATGACTTAACATCTTCAGTATAATGACTTAACCCCTTCAGTACGATGACTAATCCCTTTTATTGCGATGACTTAACCCCTACAGTACGATAACTTAACCCCTACAGTACGATAACTTAACCCCTACAGTACGATAACTTAACCCCTACAGTACGATAACTTAACCCATACAGTACGATGAGTTAACCCCTACAGTACGATAACTTAACCCCTACAGTACGATAACTTAACCCATACAGTACGATGACTTAACCCCTTCAGTACGATGACTTAACCCCTTTATTACGATGACTTAGCCCCTTTATTACGATGACTTTATATCGATTTTGTACTTTCTGAAGAGTGAAGGAGATATATAATATTTTATCGGAGTTAAAAAATAATGTTTGGTTGAGGGAAAAATAAATTACGACAGATCAAAGTATAAACCATTGAACAAAAAAGGGTTGAACCATCGTCCTCAAAAGGTTAAAACATTAATGTCAAAGGAATTTAATATTACTTAATATTTCCACAGACAAAATAAGAGTTAGTGATGTATCTGTACAGTATTGAACATAAATATATCAGAGTTGAGTCATATTATACCATGGACTATGTGTAATATAATATAATTCTGGGTTATTTACAGGTTGTCCTCAATAGAGTATAAACATATTATTGTCTATAATATATTCGTACCACCTGAGGGGGATTTAGGTTGTGGGTTAAACCTTGTGGCTACCTGTCTTCTCAGCTCTCGTGATGCCGTGACCTGAAGAACGCCATCTGTTATGTTTTCCGATGCTCTTTTTTTTTTTTCTTGGAACTACATATAATGACAGGTCTTGACTTATGCGTTTGGAGTCAAGACCTTTTATAATGATTTTTGTTATCAAGATCTGTATAAAGTTAGGTTAGGTTAGGTTAGGTTAGGTTAGGTTAGGTTAGGTTAGGTTAGGTTAGTATCTTTATCGTTAATTCGCATCTTCATTCCATCACTGTAAAATATATAATATTTTCCTTTACCATGTAGAGTTGAAAGTATGTTTTCAAGATATGCATGTGATTCCGCACTTGATTGAAACACGTTAGAAAGGGTGAATTTCACTCGTAAATTCGGGAACAAGATGTCATTACTAAGACACCACACTAGAGTTATCTTACTAATGTAGCTCACAAAAGATTCACACTTCCCATAAAACCTTCTGAGACTCACACACCACACAGATGATACAACGGACTCAAAAACTCTGAATGAAAGTATCTGACTCACACATCATATGAAAGATGTGTGACTTACTCTTCAATCGTTAGTCACCACACAGTCACCACATAGTCACCACACAGGCTTTGAGTATGTTTTGACCCTAACCTGATCTCTGTATTGAATGGGTTTTCCACATTTTTGACCAGTTTGTACTCACCGAAAAGTATTCACTAACTGAATATATACGTGAAGAGGATATCTAAATATATACATGTGAAATAAAAAAGATTTGGATTTCAATACCATTCAGAATATACGGTTTTACAGTTAGCATATAGTATAATATAACCAATTAAATCAAAATGCAGAGGGTAATACATGAGCAAACTCACCACCTAGTCTCAGTATCCAAGAAAAAGGACACCTCACTCCTTCTGGGAAAAAAATATCCTGTAGGAAAGATGACACTTGCTCCTTTAGGGGTGAAAAAGTGGACGCACGCTCCTCCAGGAAGGCAGGACACGTGTTCGTCCAAGGAATGAGAGGACCACCGTTTACAGGGAGAGTCGCCTCCCAGTGAAGTGAGCAGAGTCAGCCCACTGCTGCCCTGGACACCCACCCACCCACACACACCCACACACACCCAGGGTCATGTTGACACTCCCGGCTGCCCGCCCACCGCCCGCAAGCACGCGACCTTGTTGACAAACACTGGCAGGGTGCTGATAAGCGGCTAGAGGGGGAGGGCGGTGGGAGATAATAACAAAGGTAAAAAAAAAGAAAATGTGAGGGAGTGAGAGACGATAAATGAATATGGAGAGAGAGAAGAAAGAGTGTGGTGTGGCGTGGCGTGGCGGTGTGGCGTGGTGTGGCGTGTACGAGGAAAATTAACATTCAGGTGAGGTAGCGGGATGGTTGATGTTAAAGATCAGTGTTACATTAGAAAGATATATCAGTAGATAGATAGTACATAATCTATTAGATGAATCGAGAGAGAAACTATAATAGAATGAAATACAAACAAAACAAAAGAGTGAGACTGAAAAACATCCTAATTGTTCTTTTGATAGATATTTCAATCTGCTTTAGATTTACTAACTGAAAGATAAACACAGTACAATGAAAATAAAGATCAATACAAGTGATCGCTTCTGTACAAGGACGTATGGGTAGAGAGTGAAGCAATGCCAACACAATATTTCATGGGTATTAAAATCATCTCCCCCCTCACAGGAAAAAATAAATAGAAAAGTTGCCGAGCTTTCATCTTTATTCCGAGGTCTGGAGAGAATCTTAGGATAAAAGTCGAAAGCCTAGAGACACCATCTTTTTCATTTTTCCTGTGATGGTTCAAGACTCGTGGATATATGTACTGGATAGATATTGAATGAACAGATACATTTCTGTGAATTTAGGCAAAATCTGCAGTGTTAGCAAGAGCCGTTATCAAAATCAAAGAACAGAAAAGGAATTTGCTTTCCTGACACATTCGTTTTATTGTAAAAAAAGACTTTTACTTTTTGCATGTAAATAGTGTCCGAAAAAGCGTGCCAACATTTTTCCTCACTGAACAACTGTTGGGAAAACATGTAAAACTGTTTCACACCGAACTACGTGCTGTTGAACTTTAGTTATGTGAGCCACTGGTTATAAACAATGTACTTGGTGACACTTTCATATATAGAGATTTCTGAGTGGCATTAATAATTAATGTGTATATATATATATATATATATATATATATATATATATATATATATATATATATATATATATATATATATAATCACATGAAAACGGATAAATAATCCATAAATCAGGAAAATGGAAACAACGGAGCACCTTAGCCTCTGAAAGATGTCTTGAATAAAGACGACAGCTAAGTTAACCATTCCCTTTATATATATATATATATATATATATATATATATATATATATATATATATATATTTATTATATATATATGTAATTGAATTCTTGTGAGTTTTCACGCTACGGTACACAGTGGCCGGAATGAAGAGGAAAAAAAAGAGACTTCTGTCTCTCGTTATAGTTCGTTCACTCTAACTAACGTCATGCGCTGCTGTCAGATACGTTCATTGCTTCCTCCCCTCTACTGTCGTGCTTCTTCCACCCTCCCCTCTATTGTGGTGCTTCCTCAAACCCTCCCATCTGCTGTAGTGCTGCTACCCTTTATCCTCCACCCCCTCCATCTGTGCCCCCTACTGATTGCCTTCCTCTATCTCCATCTACTCTGGTGCTTCCTCAACCCTCCCCATCTACTGTGCTGTGCCACCTTCCATCACTGTGAGCTACCTCCACCTCCCTCCCCCTACACGGTGGCACCTCCCTCCCCTCCTGTGGCCTCCCTCCGTCACTCTAGGTGCTTCCTCTGCCTCCCCATCTGCTCTAGTGCTTCTTCACCCTTCCATCTGCTGTGAAGGCTACACTCCACCCTTCCATCTACAGTACCCTGTGGTCTTCACTCTCTCCATCTGCATTCTTCCTCCCCACCTCCCATTTACTCTAGTGCTTCCTCCACCTCCCTCCCACTGCAATTAACTAGCACCTCCCCTCCATCTACTATGGTGCTTCCTCCACCCTCCCATCTACTGTAGTGCTTCTTCTCCCCTCCCATCTACTGTAGTGCTTCTTCCACGCCCTTCCATCTACTATAGAGCTACCTCCCACCCTCCCATCTACTGTGAGTGCTTCCTCCACCCTCACATCTACTGTACCCCTGTGGTGCTTCTCTACCTCCCCTCTACTGCAGTGCTTCCTTCCCTACCTCCCACTCCCACATGATATTTATCCCTCTCCCATCTACTGTAGTGCTTCTTCCTCCCTCCCATCTGCTGTGGTGCTTCCTTCACCCTCCCATCTGTGGTGCTTCTTCCTCCGTCCCATCTGCTGTAGTGCTTCCTCCACCTCCCTCTGCTGGTGTCTGCCTCCCTGCTACTGTAGTGCTTCCTCCACCCTCCCATCACTGTAGTGCTTCTTCCTCCCTCTCTCCATCTACTGTGGTGCTTCTTCCTCCCTCTCATCTACTGTGGTGCTTCCTCCACCCCCCTCCCCTCTATTGTGCTTCCTCCACCCTCCCCCTCTATTGTGAGTGCTTCCTCCACCCTCCCCATCTACTGTGCTGTTACTCACCTCTCATCTGCAGGGGTGCGCTGCTCTCTCATCTACTGTAGTGCTTCCTCCACCCTCCCCTCTATTGTAGTGCTTCCTCCACCCTCCCATCTACTGTAGAGCTACCTCCACCCTCCCATCTACTGTACCCCTGTAGTGCTTCCTCTACCCTCCCATCTACTGCAGTGCTTCTTCCTCCCTCCCATCTACTGTAGTGCTTCCTCCACCCTCCCCTCTGCTGTAGTGCTTCCTCCACCCTCCCCTCTACTGTAGTGCTTCCTCCATCCTCTCATCTACTGTGTTGCACACTCCTCCCTCTGTAGTGCTTCCTCCACCCTCCCCTCTACTGTAGTGCTTCCTCCATCCTCTCATCTACTGTAGTGCTTCCTCTACCCAACCATCCATTTGCTCGCCGTTCTCTTACCATTTACTTCTGAATTATTATACTGTCTCTCTTATGAGTCTCTTATTCCTCATTATATCAGTCATTCTCTTCACATTTTCATCTTATTTCTCCATATATTATTCTTTGTCTTCTCTTCACTCACCTCACCATTCTTAAACACGTAATTTTTTGTCTGCTTTAAGAATCTTGTTCACGATTCACTGGAGTGTCATTTCAATAATAATTCCTCCGCTCTGTTCCAATTTTGTTTCCTTTGTTCTCGTGTTCTCTTCATTCATCTTTCAATACAACTATTATTTTCTTTCCCTATGTTACTGTATGAATCATTTTCTCACTCATTGTTCCTTTCGCTGACATCTACTTTCTCTCCTATATCTGAATTGTCTCTCTTTCTCCTTTCTAACTCCATTCAAACTAACATTTATTTCTCCCTGTTTCTCTTTTTTGTTTACTCTAACTTTTACTTTTATTCATGATGATTGTTTGATTTATTATTATTATACACTCCTTCATTTTAAGCTCTTTGATATATGTATGTTTTTGTTGTCATTAATATCTGAATATAAGCTCGTGGTTCTGATTACTTGTGCTGATGATTCTAAGAACAGATTATAATGTGTTCAGTGACAGCTTTATGGTTGCCTTCAAGAATGTCTAATATTTACATTGTATCTCACAGTATAAAATGTTGTGTGATATTGTCCCATTTTTATCAGAGACGTGACAAAAATATTATATATATTAAAAAACAAACATAGGATCATATATTCGATTTCTCTTTGAAGTTGTGTGTAAAACTTCCCTTCTGACAAAACTAAAAGCTGCTGTTGTTCTCTTGATTCCGAAGAGTTACTCAATAACATAAAAGCAGTGTCTCTTATTGAACTCTAATTCCGTGTGAAAATATCAGTAGTCTTTGCATATAAAATGTTAACTAAAATTACGAAATTGTTAACGCTTGACAATTACAGAAAAAAAATACTAAAACAACTTTCGAATTAGGTTTAATGTGTGTGGCTGATAAGCAGATAAACTATTGGAACAAACTTTAACTAAACTGACTCGGGTGTTCACGTGATAAGATCAAGGTACAGGCAGTCTTAACTAATTTACGGTGTGAGGCTCAGGTGAAGATGTTTTCTTCTTGTTGGTGGAGTGTGTGGGTGTGGGTGTGGGTGTGGGTGGCTGGGTGCTTACAACGTAATCCTTTGTCGACATATATTAAATAACAGAGAACTAGAGTCAAAGTTAGACCAAAATTCATTTTATTCATTGTTCGTGATTTGGTTCACGGAGAAAAAGAATGTATTAACTCAGGTATCCATATGTACATTATTAAAGGAGACCTTTATCAAGTGTAGACAGTGAATGTTCGTGAAACACCTGGAAGCCACTTAACTCTTGTGGTAGTGAACAAAAACACGGACGCAACAAAAAACAAATACCCAGACATACTTATATATTAAATAACATTAAAAAAAAGTCGAAAATATCCGTAAACACTAAATACGAAAAAAAGTCGAAAATATCCGTGAACACTAAATACGAAAAAAAGAGACATGGTAAGATTTATAATGCTATCTAAAGTGAAAAGTCATGGTCGTCAACCCTCTGGCAGGAACAAACAAATTACCATGACTGATTTATACATGGCTTGTTAGCATGACGGATGCTCATTAATATTTTAGATAATTATTGAGTGGATTAATTGTGTGGGTTAGTATAAGTTTTCGATTAATTATAAATATGAATTAAATAAGCAAAATAAAGTCTTCTAAAGCAATTCTTATTAGGGCTATAGATATATTTAATCAAATTATATACATGGAAATATTTCATTCCTCTCTAATTATTTAACGCAGCATTATTTCATCTGATAACTTGCCCATCACATGAAAATCGTTCTTGTAACAGTAAATCAACATTGTTCATCACTTCGTTACGACTGGACTATTCTCCTCTGATGATAAGAAATTCAATTTTTTTAACATTCTAACTTTTTCTTACTGTAAATACTATTGTAGATGCATGTTGAGGTCTCGTCTCTATCGTTTTCAACAGTTTGGTGGTTGTATTTCAATTTTTGTTAGTGGTGGTGGTTGGTTGTAGTGGTAGTGTTGGTTGTTGTTGTTGTTTTGGTGGTGATAGTGAGGTGGTGTTGGTGGGGAGGATTAATTAGTGGTAATAGTAGTTATAATTGGTAGTGAGGTAGATTAATTGTATTGGGTACGTGTTGCTTATCATGTTGCATTATATCTTAAATAAACTGCTGTAATTTGGCCTTAGTGCAGTGTTAGGTGGTAGGTAAAGCCCACTAGTCACATAACCCTCTGGACTGTAAATAGCAACACCAAGGTTGTCTTAGTGCCAGCCATCCTCTATCGGCAGTGGTAAACCAATACAATTACTGCTACTATAAAATCACTGACCTTCAAATAAAACGGGTGGTATCTTTTATTTTCTCTCCGTTGTGGTCAAGGTTAAGTTGTGGTAAAACTCTTCTGGTTTGGTAATGTTATTTGCCCTACGACTTAAGTCTTGCTAACACCTTTTTCTCAATATTTTTTCCTTTACATATCTCGTGTTTTGAAAGCACTTTTAACCTTTTCTTTCTGATTTTTAGTGTTTAAAAACTACGTTGTAAAGAACTGGGTAATGTTTGCAATAACTGGCTACACTCGGCGCCATGTATAATTGTTTTAATTTATTGAGTTTGGTTCTTCACTGGGAAGGTAATTATCTAATATTTATTTAGCAAGAATCTTTCATGATAAATGACATAATATTCAATTTGGTTTTTATTCTTACATTTAGGGATTAATTATGATACAGAATATTATTAATATTTTAGAATTAACTCACAAATGCAAAAGTCAGGAAGTTTGTCAATACATCTTTGGTTAAAATGTCGGAATCAATACTCAATATCTCTTCAGCTGTGCACCAAGAAATATTATATATTCTGTTCTGCTTTTTCTCCTTTCATCACTATTCTTATCTCAGATTAACATATTCTTTAACATGAGTCCAACAGAGAATAACACATTCATCTAAATTAACCTCAAAGTCTTTTAATCCTCCTGGTGGTGACGGATCTCAAATATCGACAATAACAGTTTTAAAGAGTAAGGAGGTGTTAAATACCATCAGGATAAATAATGACTCCTGGTAATCGCTGTCCACTCTGCAGGTTACCTAAGACCGTCCTTAAAACTGTCTCATTACCGATTTTATTGACGTGATTTTCTCTCTCGTGTGTAGTGCAATACAGGTCTATAATCTGACTATATACCATCTACCCTGACATACCACAAGGCTTGGTATTAATAAGCAAGTGGAAGTACCTATATGTATTAGTGTTTTGGAGCCGCGACCTTGGTATTAATTTGGTAATACCCGGTTTCCACAGGTGACAATTATAATCATTTACCTACCTGGGATTGATATTCTCGGGCATTTGTTGATCCCAATACGTACGATAGATTATATTCTGTACGGTATTATAGTATTTAAAGGAAAATATCATCAACTTTTCATCGTATAGAATTTATAATAGGTTGTCAGGGCAGCAAAGTGAGGAGTGTTGTATAAGTCTGACTCATGGAAAATTATCTTACTGTGTCGACCAAGTTCCTGTCTGGCGCCTTATGCTCACACTACTCGTTATTCTTAATTGGTTAATTATGTAAACATTCTGGCTTTAAGAAACTCCTCGACAAGTTTCCTGCTTTTGAATAAATGTTATTTTTTTAATATAAATCAGGAGGTATATGATAAGGATGGCTGCTCTTGTGAGCCAGAGCTGTAGACAATATTTTCACTCTTCTTCTTCTTCTTCCTCCTCCTCCTCCTCTTCCTCTTCACCCCCTCCTCCTCCTCCTCCTCCCCCACCCCTTCCTCCTCCTCCCCCTCCTCCTCCCCTTCCTCCTCCTCCCCTCCCCCCTTCCCCCTCCTCCCACTTCCCCTTCCTCCCTCCCTTCCTCCTCTCCTTCCCCTTCCTCCTCCTCCTCCTCCCTTCCTCCTCCTCCCCTCCTCCTCCTCCCCCTCCTCTCCTCCCCTTCCTCCCCTCCCCCCCCTTCCTTCCTCCCTCCCACTTCCCCCCTTCCTCTTCCCCTCCTCCTCCCTCTTCCTCCTCCTCCTCCTCCCCCTCCCCTTCCTCCTCCTCCTCCTCTTCCCCTCCTCCTCCTCCTCTTCACACTCGACTCACGGTTCCCTCCATAACCCTCCTCCACCTCGGCTGCTCCTCCACCAGTGTCAGCCATCCTTCTTCTCCTCACTTCTTTAAACGACCAAAAATAACGAGCCAGAACCAATTTGTATCATTATATGGACGATAATTTTTCTCACACGTGTTGACTATTGAGGAGTGTTATCCCTTCTGTTATTAATTCGTGTTATTAATTCGTGTTATTAATTCTCGATAGAGCCTCACCTGAAGGGTAGTCTAGTAATGGTTTAATATATCTTTCATGGTCAATATTCCAAGTATTTCTCGCTCTCCAAATTCCTGGAATGGCAGTTTAGAACCCGGAATGTGATAGGTGAAGCGAGCACTTCTACCATCCAACTGGAGCCGGAGACAGATGGCGCGTATAACGACCTCATTCTGGACACGACTTCACCACCAACAGCTGTCGTGGGTGTCCAAGACCTGAGGGTAGAAGGGGGGGAGGAATGTCCAGAGAGCACGGGATGTACATGGGTTTTGATGTCGTGGTGTCCGAAGCGTGGGCTGGTCGTGGTGTCCGTAGCGTGGGCTGGTCGTGGTGTCCGTAGCGTGGGCTGGTCGTGGTGTCCGTAGCGTGGGCTGGTCGTGGTGTCCGTAGCGTGGGCTGGTCGTGATGTCTGTAGCGTGGGCTGATTAAACGAATGATGTCATGGCGTGGGCTGGTCGTGGTGTCGCTGGCGGCAAGGGCTGGTGCGTGGTGTCGTAGCGTGGGCTGGTGTGGTGTCCGTAGCATCCGACTTGGTCGTGATGTCTGTAGCGTGGGCTGGTCGTGATGTCTATAGCGTGGGCTGGTCGTGGTGTCCGCGTAAGGCTGATCATGATGTCAGCCAGCGTGGGCTGGTCGTCTGCTTAGCGTGGGCTGGTCGTGATGTCTGGCGTGGGCTGGGTGGCGTCTCGCCAGCGTGGGCTGGTCGTGAGTGTCCGTAGCGTGGGCTGGTCGTGGTGTCAATAGCGTGGGCTGGTCGTGATCTCTGCGCGTGGGCTGGTGTGGTATCGCGTAGCGTGGGCTGGTCGTGATGTCTGTAGCGTGGGCTGGTCGTGATGTCTGTAGCGTGGGCTGGTCGTGATGTCTGTAGCGTGGGCTGGTCGCAGTGTACGTAGCTTGAGTTGGTCTTGATGTACCGTGTCTATCAGGTGGACATTCTCCAGCTGGCCAACACTAACTTGTGACTTGGGTAAATTGTTAATGAATTCCCTTGCGTCAATTATTGTGTTTCAGCAGCTAAGTATTAATGGTTGGGGGTGGTGTACAATACTTCACGCTGGGTAATACACAAATATGCAGTACTTTGCAGTGTTTTTAATTCATATTTATATGGATTTCCAAATTCACATTATTAAATTACTTTGTGTTAACTAAGCGAAACACAGTAGTGGTATTTTCGCGCGGGAAACTTAACACATCACAAAATTGTATTAATCACCAAGGGACGCAGTCAAATGTTCACTTTTAGCAGAATATTCGTACCTGTGTGTGTGTGTATATAAATATTTTCCTTACTAGAACCGTGTTTAGAGAGTTCTATAAGCTATACTCCGTCCACATGAGTTATACAACCAAGGGCTTTCAGCAGAATTTTTTTTATCAATTTAGTTGATTGACTGACAGCATTAGGTGCATTAGGTTAATCTACAGCTTTTCATTATTAAATTTCTATTCTTTATATTCTGTAATACTGTTATATTTACAGCTCAGTCTTAAACTAGAGTGAGAAACACATTGATGAAGTAGATATGTTAAAGGAAAGAAAAAAGTTAACAATGACCATTGATAGTTGTTGTTATTCACCCCATCCCACACATATCCACCCAGCTGAACTCAACCAATCACGAGCTTCCTTTAATATGGCCTTGTTGCAAGTTTTAGAGTGATCAGAGTATAGTTTGGGTTAATCAGTAGAGCACATAGTTACCTGATAATCATTGTGTATCATAAATACTTTGAAATCTCTCAAGGTAGAACAAACACTGACCCCACCCCCCCCTAACCCCGCCCTAACCCCCCCTCCCCCTCCCTAACCCCAATCAGCGAACCACAAACACGGTCGTCCATAATGTAGCTAAACAAGTAATGAAATACCCCTAAAAACAGGTTCATCTCACAGCCTTGATAAAACCCGCTAATGATTTACCCCAAATTCAGTATCCTCGGTAATTGACAGTTCATTTCCAGTAATCTGATTAACCTGGAGAGAGAGAGAGAGAGAGAGAGAGAGAGTAATAGTACCGATTATCCAGATGTGAGAGTTATATCAGAACCCGGAATTATCCCAGAATTACCCCAGAGAGATCATAGACTCGAGAAAGATGATTCAGTATTTATTCATCTATTTTATTTATTTATTGATTTATTTATTTAATTTATTTATTTATTTGTTTTATTATTTATTTATTTTATTTATTTATTTATTTATCTAATTTATTTCTAGTTTTCATCGTCATTGTTTTTATGGGCTTCTACTTTCCTGTCTTTCTCATCTCCTCCTCCTCTCTCTCTCTTCCCCTTTTCTCCATCCTCTCCCATTCCTCTCCATTTCTTCATCATTCCCTCCCTCTCCTCCCTCTCCCCGTCCGTGTTATTGCTCCCGGCAGCTATTGACCCTAATATTAGCAGTGCTCTATCAGTTCAATATAACTACCTGATTGTATTGAAGTTTTAATTAACGCCCAGTAGGATATCTTAATGGGATTCACTTTCTCTAAATATCACAATAGGTTTTACGTTATTTGTCTCCTGATTGGTTTTCATTGTCTTCGTACTGTATTGCTGTACCGGGTTCGTTATCGTGGGGTGGGTTCGTTATCGTGGGGTGGTTTCGTTATCGTGGGGGTGGATTCGTTATCGTGGGGTGGATTCGTTATCGTGGGGTGGGTTCGTTATCGTGGGGTTGGTTCGTTATCATGGCTGGGTTCGTTATCGTGGGGTGGGTTCGTTATCGTGGGGTGGACTGTATACTGCATGTCCTTTCTATATCAGCACAGTCAGGGAAGGCGACGTATCATGCCTGAATCTTGATCCATAAACGACTATTAGTAGGGATGATTCGAACCTTGATCCATGAGACATCACTCGAATCGAATTTACTCCTCCCCATTACCCCCAATCACGAATTGTTTACACTATATACATGTTGACTCACGAATTGTTTACACTATATGACTCCCAGACATCCCGTTCCCCCTCCCTCTCCAGGAGTCCTTTAACCTCTCTGCATAACCGAGCTGGTTTATGAGTGCATGACGAAAATGTTACAGTTTAGGTCAGGTCAGGTCAGGTCAGGTCAGATCAGGTCAGGTTAGGTCAGGTCAGGTTAGGTTAGGTTAGGTTAGGTCAGGTTAGGTTAGGTTAGGTTAGGTTAGGTTAGGTTAAGTTAGGTTAGGTTAGGTTAGGTTACGTGGAGTTACCTTACCATGCAAATGATTACATACATTTAATTAATAACGAACGATTGAAATTTGATCACCTCGTTAATTTTTCATTGTTTTTTTTTATATATAATTCTAAAACTAATTAAAATAATCACTGAATTATTGAGGAAAGAAATGTACTCTTGTTTGAGTTATTGAATATATAATTTAATGGTTATTCGACTTATCGGTTTTTTACAATAGTATGATCTGATTTTCTCATTTAGAATTTTGACTATAATTGATTGGCTTTTAATAAACAATTTAGTTAGTTTATGGAATTTGATCATTATGGAGGAGTTTGATCATTGTAAAAGAGTTTGATCAAGCTGATAGATTTGCTCGTCTCATGATCCTCCACTGACACTTATATGTAACAAGTGAAAGTCTATGATTGGAGACTAAGATATATGAGTCACTGTACATCGTCCTGTCATTATCTGAAGTTGTCTCTCGCTAGTGTGGTAAAATATCTGGACTCATGAACACTGTTAACTTCGTCTTCCTGGTAATTGAATCCGGGATGAGCAGGTCCTTGGCTTCCTGGTAAATATTATAGCGCTATGAATAATACAGATAATACTACAGAAATATCTATGTAAGGGTGTAACTTGCGCATGAGAAACGAAAAGCGCATAGATCCAAGTCACCACGCTATATATTCATTGCACAAACACATAAAACCCGTGAAAGTAACTGGATCATCTACGACCTGTATTCACGAATATGGTAAACGTGTTATGGGGTCGGGTAACTATACAAGAAACCATTACACACGTTTTCCCTATGTGTGTGTTACTGTATACCTGTAGAGATGTTTACCACAGAGTTGTATGCAAGAGATAATGTCATGGTTAAGGTATGGTAGCGTAAATTAATGAACTGTATGTATGTTATGCACTGCTTATGTAACTAAACGCCGTAAGATTGGTGTTGGCCGCAGGTGTGAGGCTGGATATTATATTCGCTTTTCCGTACAGGTGTTGGCATAGTAAACTGTTCAAGACTTGTTTATTCAAGGTCCCACAACATGGAGAATAACCAAACCTAGCTTAATCTAACCTGAGCAAAACAGACCTAACTTAACCTGACTTGACCTAGGTTAACCTGAACTGACCAGACTAAACTTAACTTAAACTGATCAGATCAAACCAAAGTTAAGCTATCCAGACTATATCAAATTAAAAAAAAATATCATACCATTATCATTTTTGTCATACTTCAGTTTCTTTTGAAGTGTTTTCGTATTTTATGGTTGAAATGTAAACAAAACTCTTCAAGCATTTGTTCTGGTTTCTATTATCAAAATCTTCGTATTTATGTATAATTAAAGGAATAAGTAATTAGCTCCTAAATACCACAAATGTTTTAAGTTGGAAATAAAAAGTAGCTAACTGGAAAGGTTGACTGTGGGCGTCGGAACACATGTGTTTGATGTCCAAGTTGACATTCATGTTATTGCGAATCTTTCATGGGATTGAGGATTCCAATTTTTTTTGTTCAATCCCTCGTGTTAGTATTCAGATTTTCCCCGAATGTGACGTACTAAGCTGTTATGGAGACCAGGTTTTAGTTTTTCATACCAAACGAATTTATTCCTCGTCTATATCCAGGTGTGTTTGTGAAGTCTGTGTACACACTTAAACGTTAATAACTTTGTATTTAAATTACGTATAAAAGGCAAATCTAACAAATGTCTTAGCATAATTACTGACATACTTTTCTAGCTTTTAACATAACCGATATATTTCATGATACATAACACATAACCACGGCAAGATAACATGGTAAGCTTTGATACATAACAGATAACCACGGCAAGATAACATGGTAAGCTTTGATACATAACAGATAACCACGGCAAGATAACATGGTAAGCTTTGATACATAACAGATAACCACGGCAAGATAACATGGTAAGCTTTGTTATGTTACACAAAGAGTTTTCATGTTATTTTTGTCCCTTAATTGTCTTTTAGTTCCCCTGCAAATCTTCATTTGAAATTTAATTAACAAGTCAATATCCAGCACTAAGATTACGGTGCTGTCATGCTGTGATTAACTTAATGGTTCTATAACCTGTGTGATTATGTCACCTGAAATATGTCGGTTATGTTGACACTTAGAAATGTATGCGCTGAAACTTTAGTAAATTTATAAACACCCAATATGTTGTGGTGAGAATTGGTACATTTAGGATGGTGGTATTTTGACTGCTGTTAGAAGAATTTATTCAAAATAAAAAAAAAAATATATATAAAAAGTTAGAGTAAAAGAGTTTCACTGTACAGAAACACCGACAGGAATTTTAATTCTTTGTGACAATTGATCGTAAAAAACAATTCACGTCGAACGCCAAAGATTTTTCTTATCTGAATGATAGATGGAGTTCGTTACTATATAAACATTGAATAGAACATATTGAATAAATACTGTACTATACTTAATGTAAATATAAGTAAGGTTTTCTGTGCCTGTTACTACATACAGTATGGTTCAATTTAAATGGTCCAGCCAGTATATCTGACAAAGGTTACAGTATACGACAGTCGCTCCTAAAACGACCATAATATAACTTTTCTCTATGGAAGAAAGGTGTTCTGTTACCCCGTGAACACTACAAATCCAGGGTATGCGTGCGTGCTGATTCCGGTCACTCTGTTTCTTCTTACGTTCATATATAAGTGTGTGTGTGTGTGTGTGTAGGTGTCTGTGTGTGTGTGTGTGTAGGTAGGTGTGTGTGTGTACAATGAAAATTAATATCATATGCTTTTAGTAAAACAAGACTTAACACACATTTTCTACACGCTGGATGGAATTTGTGGTGTGAGGTCCCCCTGTTTTCCCCGGTCCTATGGTCAGTAATTCACCAATCTGGGCTATAACCGCTCCACGTCCGTTTCCGCCGAATCCCATGAGAACCCACAATCAGATTTGATCCAATTTAGGGCGGTGTCTCTCAGCCTTTTCCGTGCAGAGGACCACACAGCGTTTCCTTAAAGGGAGTCCGTCCACCTGCCTCCATTTTAATAACGTTAAATTTTGTTATACGTTTTTGTCCCGTAGTTAATAAAAACTGATGTGTATCTCTGAAATTAAGGCCATGTAAGAGGATTCCGAATGTAAGATTAAATGTCTGTTGGAAAATATTTTTGATATCACGAAAGTAAAAAATGTTCCTACTGCAAACAAAGGTAAAGTAATATTCGGCAAAAAGTTTGAATTCAAGACAGACCCAATGTTTTTGCATATATGTTTATGGAAAATGCGGCTACATGTGTGAAAAATGGGCCTCATAGACATGACTGCTTGTTAGGTACAGTGTAGACACAGTACACTGTATAATAAGCCTTCGATGACCAAGGGACCACTGTCGACTCCACTGCACTCGACCTCCTTCACTTCTCCAACTTTAAAGTTGGGTACCCATTCAGAGCTGGGTGGACTAGAATTGCCTCGGGTGGGGATCGACCCAGCGACCCTTGGAATACGAGATAAGTGCTGTATGTACTCGGCAGCCGCATGGCAAGATGTTTAAGTCAATTACGGAGATGAGGCAGAGGAAAATTAAACTAAAGAATGAGAAGAAGTCAGTACTAGCACCTAACAGTATTGATCACTGATGGATTATTCAGGTTAGGTCAGAGTGGCGCCACACTGGTGATGGACACCAAGTGAACATAGGAGTTGCTGAATTGTTGAAGGAATAATGGATCCAGGAGGTGCTAGCATGATTACCTAGACTTATTTATTACTTCTAAATGGCCAAGACAACACACGAGCAGCGCTGTCAGGAGAAGAAGTTCTGATACATGTATAAATTAATGAAAAATTATTCTCTGAAAAAAATATTGAAATTCAAAATGTGAAGACAAACAAGAAAATAGATTAAATAAAAGCGAGTTCTTCATACTGGTTAGGAAGAGACGAGTACATTTAAAAGCTTTGAGGTGTTACTCAATTACCTAACTATTAATAAGAAGCAAGATGATAATAGGCTTTAAGAGTGATATTTCCAGTGATATAACTCTTACTGTATATCTTAGCAGCTGGAGAATGTGGAGGCGCCAGAAAATAAAATATCGATTGAGATTATGAAATAGTCGAGGAATTTATACAAGGAATTCTTCCCACTGTTTATAAATTCTTTAAATAGAGAAAATAGTCCAAAGGGTTTTAATGATGGTGGTGTTGTACAGTGCGGGACAGTGTGATGTCACGCACCACCAACAAGAAGGGACAAAACTACAAGCTCGCCAAGCTCTCGTGCAGAGCTGGTAGACCTATGGAACCGTCTACCAGACCAAGGTGTGGAATCAAGAGCAGTAGGCTACTGGGCTTCAAAATAGCCCTTGACAAAATTATTAAGAACAATGGAGGGATCCTACACAGGCTACTGGCTATTAAGTAAAGGTAAAAATAAGGTAATGCAAAAATAAATAAAGCAATATGGCCCCGTTTCACCGAACCATTACAAGTATCTTGAAAGAATCTTTTGTTATCATTACTAGGAAGCTGATTTATATTTCAATGGCATATTCTTTTTAATATCTACGTTTCGTTATTCCCGTAACAATATTTACATCAAACACGGATGCAATAGTATTAAATAAAAGTTTGAAAATGAACCTGGTCAACACGTTCAACAATCTCCCGTATATCAACACACCTGTGATCTGAGAAATTTGAGATGGAACTTGCAATCTGTCAAAACTCCAATTTCTCGTGTAAGATTACTAACCTCTGGGGGATTCACTGCTCCCTGTTGCACTAAATTGTTAAGGCCTGGTCCAGCTTCCAACAGACGTGTAACGAGACATTAAGTATAATATTTTTTTGGGTGGAGTGAGTTTTTTCTGTCAACTCCCAGTGTGTCAGATTCGGATATTTGACGAGGTTTTTTATTATGCTAATACACACACAAAATACTGTTTACATATGGTACACACACAGACACATTCTCTCTTAACAATCAATACATTTGTTTCTTCCTACTTCTTATATAAGTAAATTGAAACTGTATAAATAAACTTGATTCCCAAAAGCAAATAAAATAAAGCTTGGGGTAGCCCCGCAAAATACAGTAAAAGTGTGTGTTGTGGAGCTGAAATCCCCCTTAATTATTTTCTGACTTGAACAGGTGTTAGGGATAAGGCTACACCTGTGCGCCTCCAGTCGAGGGTGTGGTACACTTGGGAAATGTTCCGCGGCACCGACTGAAATGTTCACACAATATTTCACCCCAATCGGATTACGTGTACAGATTTATAAAGTTTTCGAAAGCAAATAGAATTAAATTGTATTGCAGAAACTTATATCGGTAATACAATGGGTGTTATTATACTCAATACATTTTATATAGGAAGAAGAAATTTCAAGGTCTTATATAATGCTGTTCTGCTATACTTGTAACTTGATATATAACACGTAATATAACTATAGGTAACTCTTGATAGGCCAACAGGAGTCGATAAATTATATTAAGTATCATTAATATATATATCAACAACTTAGGTACGATTTTGACCAGTTGTAAGTCATCAAATTTATTCAAATTTTATGAGCGTTTATCATTACCTTAAATTCTTATAATTTTTAACCTTATTCTATCATTATTATTACTTTTGCTATAATTTTTACTATTATTATTATTATTGTTAGTCGTAGTAGTAGTAGTAGTAGTATACAGTACTATTTTTTCGGGGGATATTGTTTTTTATATATTTTTTCTAGATCTTTTTCCTGGATTCGCGATATACATTTTTGGGTTGGTGGTTGATGTTTATGTATACTGTAATTTCTCTCTCCCTCGTTGTGTCCAGGATGATGAATAGTTGAAGTTGTTGGTGTCTGAAGTTCTCGAAGTATTTCTCTTTAATTTCTTCTCTTTAGTAGTCGTTCTCTTCTGTATGCTATATTATGTACATTTATCTATATTTGCTTATCCATCAATCTATTTTGCTTCTTGGTTTTACTTTCTCATTTTCTTCCTCTGTATTTTATCTTTTTTCGCCATAAATACTGTACATTACTTCTGGATAATATTTCTATGACTTGGTTTATATATGACGACCTTCCTTTCAACTAAATACATAGATATAGAGTAGTACAAGTTACCACCACAAAGTGACTTCCGCTGTACCCAACCGTTTACTCACAACAAACACACTAAGTTAAGCTATGAACTGCCCTCATATTTTGGGCCAAGTTACGCTCGAAATATTACATTGTTTATGGGCTGACAGATATCAACTCAATTTTATCTGAGTGTTGCAAAGAGAGTTGTGTGTCGAGTAAAACGTCCCAACCAGTAGTAAAGTTGTCTGACTAATGACGCCATCTGTAATGTTTACAGTATGTCTGCATGGCCAAGGGATGGTAATCGTGGGCTCTGTTGCATGACGCAGTGCTTGTCTGGTGTTAGTGTATGAGTGCTGTTGCATGACGCAGTGCTTGTCTGGTGTTAGTGTATGAATGCTGTTGCATGACGCAGTGCTTGTCTGGTGTTAGTGTATGAATGCTGTTGCATGACGCAGTGCTTGTCTGGTGTTAGTGTATGAATGCTGTTGCATGACGCAGTGCTTGTCTGGTGTTAGTGTATGAGTGCTGTTGCATGACGCAGTGCTTGTCTGGTGTTAGTGTATGAGTGCTATTGCATGACGCAGTGCTTGTCTGGTGTTAATACATGAGTGTTGCTGCAAAACACAGTGCTTGACTCGCCTTAGTGTATAAGTGTTGCTGCGTGACGCGATGTTTGTCATGTTAATGTAGTTTGGTCTTTGTTTGACCATTGCATTCTCAGTGGTTCCAAACTTCCATTTAATTCTTCACTTGTGTATTTTATCTCCATCTGCCTTTTGTGTAAAGTAGTTTTGACATAAAAAGTTGGGTTTAAGTAGCTACTGAACATAAGGTCTAGGTGTAAGTAAATGTTGTCGGGACCAAAGTCAATACCAGGGAGTTTATAATGAATGTTATAGCAATAAATACACAAACCATTGATTATATTTTCAACAAGGCTCACTGCATGTAAAGTATTTTTCTAAATTTAACTAAGTTGATGGGCTGAATACAATTGGAAAATCGTATTCGGTCCAAATAAATAACAAGACTCCATTACTTTGATTCCCAATTACCCAAAGCAGACAATAGGTCTAGTGTATCGTGCACCCCCCTGTACATGATGAAGGGTAGAGCATTACAGAGATAACGTAAGAGGTTCATACTATAACAGCCTTATATTTAGTTCAGTAATGGTGTTATAGTGAGCTTCAACATCTGAGGTCTTTACGCGTATTTTCTAGGTCAGGTTAGGTTAGGCTTGGCTTGGCTTGGCTTGGCTTGGCTTGGCTTGGCTTGGCTTTAGGTGATTTCCATAAAGGTTAAATAAGCTGGGAGACTAATCTTCACGTGACCTGTTTCCTTCCCCAAAACTCATTAATTTTTTTTAAGTAGTATAAATAGTCTATTAAAATGACAAAAAATGAAGACATAAAATTTGTACACGACCCGGAAAAAATGTCAAGGATGGAGGTTATAACCGAGGAATTTTAAAATAGATGAAGTGAGGGAAACAAGCAGGTCTGGTTTAGCCAACACTAGCGATAATGAATGTATGATAAGCGATGGATCCACACTCCATGTTCTGATGATATTTACTGAAGAGAAAGATTGGGAGAATTCTATTTTTTAAAGGTAATATTGATAGTGGAGAGAGAGAGAGAGAGAGAGAGAGAGAGAGAGAGGTAGAGAGGTATGCATGGTAATATGTTCACGCGTAACCCATTTCTCCACTGCTATATATGAATGGCCTACAGGTGGGAAAAAAAAAATCTACATACCACATTTGAATATTTAAAGGTGTGTTGCCTTTGACCAAACGAGAGAATTAAGAGAACGGGAAATGTAAACACAATTTTAGATCTGTCTTGGATTGAGTGAGGGCAACGTATTTCTGGCGAATGAGATGATACCAAAAAATTAGATTCCCATAAAGGTGATTGAATTTTGGTGGATGGGTCGGTATAAGTAATAAAGCCGTGAATATAACTAAATAGATTAAACAATAAAGACTAGTCCCATAGGAAAAAAAATACAAGGTTAGAGGGTGGGGTGGGGGGGACCCGGAGAGAGTTATGCTGCTTGCGTTGAACAGAAAAGAAAGTGAATTAAAATCAACATGAGTAAAATATTAAAAAAAAAATAAAGAAGAACCAACGACACTAAGCAGAGGGAGGTGTCTCAGAGCAGTGTCTTCCTAACCTAACCTAACCAATAAGATGCTGTGAAGGGCCTACTTAAATCTTACACAGGTAAAGTTGTTCTCATTAACCACCAAGTCGATGTGTTTTAGCAAGAAGCCGCATTTGTTGATGGATGAAAGGTTCATAGACGATACTTATTATCTGGATATTCATATATTGAGAAACCTGTGTCGTAAATTTTGATTTTTAGATTCACGTGCTGGCTGTCATTTAATGTGATATTTCTGTGACATTATTAATTTTGTTTAAGTTACTATCCTGACCCAAGGCAATGGCAGGAGAAAGCCGGCTTGATTGATCGTATTAAAAGGCGGTGCAGATGGTTAGTTACACATTACGTTGTGATTGACCTTGTTTTGCATGATGACCAGGTGAATTATTACAACCAGTACCTAGGAGTGCACTCTAATATTAGCTTTACTTAGTTGTGATGTGATGAGAAGGAAGTCCATAGGGCTGGCTGGATGGAGAATAATTGATGCTGGGGAGATACTACGTCTGTGAGGTGTGGGCTTCAAGCGGCCCGTCTTATTTTGACAGACTGGAGTAACACTAACTCATGCGGCGTCCGTCTTGTAAGCGGTGACGCCTCGACATCATAAAATAAACATATGACTGTAGAAATGCGTACCTTTAACTTGGACACACAATAGTTAAATAACCAGACATATAATATATATTGTCTTAAGAATGACAAATAGTAAAATTATAACCAACCTATTATAACAATTGCTGAGGTATATATTTTAGCAATAATATTTACGATAAAGAATATGATATATTTTTATCAAGAGTGTATACATAGGAGAGTAAAGCAAAACACTATATAACGACAATGGTTTAATTTATTTCCAGTAATATATTCACATAAGTTATTGTTAAAACAGGAAACACAAACTTAAGCAGTTACTACAGAGAATCTTCCTCTGGACCACACCACTTACGTACAGTACCTACACCTTAGCGCCAGCAACATAGTTCAGTTTAATTCCTCCCTGAACCATTTCCGGATACGGTCTTCACCTCACCATGAGACCGGAGTCACTGGCCGGCTGCTCCCTCAGTGGCCCGGGTCAATGGAAATCGCTGGGATTTATGTCCAGATTGAGGAGCGAATACGGTAGAGCCCTGGGTGATGGGCACTGTGAGGGCAGGTATAATCCGCTTTGGATAACCATTCCATGAATGTTCATCATCTAGATATGTACACACACACACACACACACACACAGAGGGAGAGAGAGAGATGTGCATGTGTTTTGATATGCACATAAAATATATTATTGGTAAATTGATGCAGCCAAAGCCAACAGCGCTGACACAACGCGGAAATAAAAACGCAGGAAGTTAATATAGACAAACAAACATTTTAACTCTTTCTTACGTCAAGAGATGTGTGTGTATATCTCTGCAAACACAAGAGTATAAAGTCCTCAACAATAAGACACTTCCTTGATAAATTACATTATACCAGTGTCATGAGAGCAGTTAAGTCCCCGTGTTTGTGTCAACTTAACACCACATCGCATAAAACCCAAACAATATTTCCCTTTATATCAGATTTATAAAAAACAGATCCAACTTTGACACTTTTTCCATTTACTGGTGTAAAAATATTAAGTGATTTCATTAATTGCATTTGGAAGCGCAATTACATTAAGCTTAAGTTGGGAATAACATGAAAATTGAATTAAAAATAATCTTGTTTGATTGCCTGGCGCTGTAGCCCTTTGAAATGCGTCATCAAGCTAATTAAAGGCTTTTATCTGTGATTTAGTAGATGGAAGCAGAGTCGTCAATAATTAATGGGCCTGAAGTGTAATTACGCCTCGTTCACAGCAGGGAAAACTAACTACATGATAAATATCGTCATACACACACCCCAGGGTGATAGAGTTATACCATGACATTATTACAGAGTCCTTGGTTATGATTATATCTGAATGATGACTCTTGGTACATCTTCTTGGATTCTCACCTGCCTGGAGTTTACCTTTAATATTTACCTCTTACGTCTGAGAAGTTGGCTGCCAGTCCCTGTAAATAACGTCACGCCATCACATTTATTCTCCCCACATGAAAGTTACGGCGTGAAGCAGTGGCATTTGTATCACTGGATTTTACCCTTGATTATCGTTATTGAAGGGTGTGGTGGCCGAGTGGGGACAGCCTCTGCCTCCTGTCCTAAGGGTACTCCTACTCGAAGGCTCAATATACAGTGTGTGGTATCTACATTGTCGATAACGGGCCATAACTTTCAATAGAACATTACATATAGGCACAAAAAAATCAGATCAATGTCATGTCTGGTGCGACAAACTGTACTGATCATCTTTCACAAAAATATTTATTCACTAAACCACTGGGAGAGGTTCACCATACGTCTCTTTAACTCATATCAGTACAGAGGTGTGTGTTGATATTAGACACTGATATACTGTACGTGTCTCTGGTACAGCTCAATAAAGGAGTAAAGTCTGATTTCATGTCGACCAGTTTTCGTAAAAATACACAATAATATAAGCAAGAAAGTTTTGCTCCTGGATAATTGTTGTGGAACTTGTGTGTTTGATTAAACTGAACAGACCGAAAGCTACCGGAGGCATCAGACCGAAAGCCAGTTTACACAGGTAGATTACCACCCTGTGAGAGAAGAGAACTTATACATCGTGTGAGGTTAGACCATTGGGTGGAGGACGAATGAAAAAAAAATCATATTCATAACTCGAAACTTGTTCCTCGGGACTTTAAACTGAATAGAATGTACAAATCAAACAGAACATAATATATGAAAAAAATATATCACCGTGAAATATACATATATTATATAACATATATTAACTATCACTTCTAATATACCCTTACCGGAATAGATTAAAATATTTCATAATCCAATAATGCAATTCTAATTATATAATATCTATAGTCCTTCAGTCTGGTCATAGAAATTACAACAGTAATAGGTTCAGGTTTTATTTTCATCACTTCAACTCATCTGCAAGTGGCGTTAATTCTCTTATTGATTTAGTGATGCTCCTATACAGGGTAATATATATTTTTTTATTCAAGTATCATAATAATTACTATATTTAAAGGCGTACAATAAACAGGAACCTAACAATCATTATGAATAAGGTCTGATCATGAGTTACCTTATAAATTGGTTACTTAAAACCTCGATCATGAGTTACATTATAAATTGGTTACTTAAAACCTCGATCATGAGTTACCTTATAAATTGGTTACTTAAAACCTCGATCATGAGTTACCTTATAAATTGGTTACTTAAAACCTCGATCATGAGTTACCTTATAAATTGGTTACTTAAAACCTCGATCATGAGTTACCTTATAAATTGGTTACTTAAAACCTCGATCATGAGTTACCTTATAAATTGATTACTTAAAACCTTGACAATCCACAAGTTGTTTCGTGAGATCAGGTCACACCAGAGCCCCGGGGGTAGACGGGGGCTTAGTGAACCTGTCATATTGTTCACTCGTGTTTCATCCACACTACGTCAGATATCATACAATTCTATTATTATTATTATTATCACAAAGAATAATATGAAAAGAACATCCACTATAACACAAACAACATTAATAAATACAATATGCAAAAAAAAGGACAATTCCCCCTCGTATAGAAATTTCACCTGTGTGCAAGAAGGTAAAAAAAAAATCACATCCCCAGGTAGAATTACACGTGGCATATTTTGGTTTCACTTTGAATTTCAAGGAATAGTTGAAGCAGTTGATTAACATTAATTATCAGTTAATTGATAAACTCTAACGCTAGCGGTCGTTTAATACAATTATTATATATCATGTAACATGGTTTCTCTATGAATAAGATTTCTTCATGTAAAACCTTATAAACTTCTCTATAAAATATGTTTCTCACTTTATCCATGTCTGGTCACTGTTATGTCTGTCTGTCTGCCTGTCTTGTATGTTGTGTTATAGTTTATGCATTGCTCATTAGAATACACAATATATTGGGGAAAACTCATATTTTTTGTTTGTGTATTTCGTTCCACTCGTCGCAGGAGCCATTAACCTCTGGTACGATTCCTTAACCTCCTAAGTACAAGTTAATGTATAATACTTTTGGGATTAAGTCACTGTATTTAAGGGGTTCAGTTATCATATCCAAGGAATCTTATTCACTGTTTTTGGGGGTATTATTATATATAGTATTTTGTCTTTCGTTAATATAAAAAGAAAATCAGGTAATGACAAAAATTGTTAACCGTATCCACGAACACTATAGAAGAATTACAAGGGATTAAGTCTGTGATCCTACAGACACACACACACACACGACGCACACACACACACGCACACACACACACACACTACACAAACTAAGTAGATTTTTTTGCATATCTTTCTCCTTCACACAGCGCAAAGAAAGACCTCGGGGCCAGACCAGCTCCTCGCTCTCACTACCCCACATTCATCAGGCACCTCCCAGGGCTCTCCTTTCCTCGGCCCGGAGCATTTCATTAGCTCTGCATCGAGTGTATTCCATCTGGCCAGCGACAATTGATCAGGTCTTTTGCCTTGGTATTGCCTTATCTTGTAGACATTTTCCCTCATTCCATCTCTCAGCATCACCAGACCTACGGAGAAGATTCAATCCTCCGTTTGTATCTCTTTCCTCTTCTCACCGTTCCTCTTTTCATCAGCTTCCATGAGCCTCACTGTGTACTCGTATACAGTAGAGAATTCCATTGTTACTGTATTTCTGTATACATAAACGCACAGATGGTTAGGGTGTGTGTGTGTGTGTGTGTGTGTGTGTGTGTGTGTGTGTGTGTGTGTGTGTGTGTGTGTGCAATTGGTGAACTTTAATTAACACCTCTTGTGTGGAGAGACTATTTCCGTCCAGGTGTAATTGTTACCATTGGTCTTGCGTTTATTTCGATTTTCTTTTACAATTGTCTTTTGTTTCGACGTTTCTCTCGTAAAATTTATGACGTTATATGGATTTAAACATCTCTATTTCTTCATGTCAGTTCAGTTATGTATATCTCTGTATAGGAATAGGTACAGAGTAACAGTGATAGACCTGTGCAGGAAAATACACAATACACTTGGTCGGATCTCCATGCGTCTCCTATAGTCTCCAGAAGCCTCGGATGCGATCGCCGTAATGCCTTCGGAAGCCTGGTATCAGCGGCCTGTAGGTCTCCACAAACTTTTCTCTCCGCTTGATGAAATTTGCCACCCATGGGCGTGACATAAAGTTACTATCAGTTTGGCTTCGTCTTGATAACGGTTTAATGTTGTTAACTTGTGTACGAGTCTCCTGTAACATAATTAGAAGCAAGATGAGTATTTCTTATACAAACAAGTAAATTGGATAACCCGACAGCCGAGGCTTTAGCTGTGGTTAGTTTATTCTCCGTTGTGTTTTCATCTTTTTCCTGAACCCGGTGAGTTATATGAACCGTAAACGTTTAATTCTTGAATGTATGAAATAAAACTTTTCGTGCGCTCAAAAATATCTTGGCAAGATTCGTTAAGAATTCATTAGTCTTACAATAGCGTTTAGAGAGCCTCGAGGAATGTGTCTGTATTTATGAATGTGTTCCGAGAAAGGAAAATGTTTTGCGTTTCCTATTTCATTCGTTTTGTTGTTGCGAGTTTAAATGTAGAGTTGTCAGAACACCAAACAATGGACAATACAAACCAAATTGGTATGGATGTGTGTGTACATATTTGTGTAAGTTTGACTATATGTGAGTGGATATGTGAGAATGTGTGGATTACTTGATAACATGTAGAATGGTGGCATAAGACTCACTTACAGGTACCAAATAAAAACAAAAGCAGAGAAAATAATATGTAAATATAAACATTATAACAAATAATATTAAATCACGTAAACAAGGTTAGAAAAAAAGGCCAAATACTAAATTAACTAAGATAGGAACTCTTTCTGTCTGGGTGAATCAGATGTCCACAACACAACACTTCCTCTGCTATACAAATGTCAGAACAAAAAAATAATAATACTTTTTCTGGAACATTTACAGAATTCCAAAATACAAACATTGTTAAACTAAAATAAATTACGTATAAAGTTACCGGGAACATGATATAACAAAAAACGGGATATTTTTGAGATCTCAGTCCACAAACGTATATTCTTTAATGTTTAGAAAACCTTTATATACATAGAAATACTTGCAGCAGTACACAAGAGTCTGACAAACACTCATTACGCAAGTCCCTGCACGAGAAACAAAGCGGCACAAAGATCTGGTGGGGGTGCATGATCTCAGCCGAGCGTCACCCCAGGGCAAGAGGCTGCAGCAGTACCCTTGTTTAGTCACATAATCAACTGTACACAGCCCGAGCTCAGTGGAAACCCGACACTTGTTTACTCTTCCAACTAACTCAAGTTTTTTCTCCCTGTCAAATTAGCTTCTCGGCTTTATCGTTACACTGTTTCTTAAAGCAGATTTCTCCAGACTGATTCCTAGCCAATTTGCGTGAGAAAAAATTTATGCCTCTTTTGTACTTAGTTATTTTACTTATTTTTTTTTTGTATCCACGGAGAGTTGTTCCATGAAATCTGAAAAGTAAACCATCCATCAACATCAGAAGTAGATGTTTTTTGTGAGGTTGTTGCTGTAAATATGTGTATACCTGTATATGCATTCGTTCAAGTATTAGTCTGTTATTATATTCATGCGTCTCTTTACATATGCATTACTGTGTGTATATATGCAAATGTGAGAACACGTATCGATAAATGTATAAACGAACGAAGAATTACAACACTATAAATAATGACAAGGCCAGAGAGAATCACGCAAACAATTAATTCTTTTATATCCTGTATTCACGTTGTTGCTTTAAGTGCTTAGTATCGATAAATGTATGAAAAAAAAGACACGGGAAATATTAACAAAAAGTAATAAAAGTGTATCAGGAAGGACATTGAGATTATTAGAAGCCCTGGGTCGTTGTTTTAAGTGCTCACTATCGACGTTTTGGTAATTTGTCCCCTCATAATAATATCGACTTCATTTAAATAACAAACACAATTATACTTCACAATATTAATCTGTTATTTATGTAACTGGATGTTTTACTGAAATTAACTTCGAGACTTCAAATTGAATCTTTGTGTTGTGAATGACTTATGTAGTTGATTATGTAGTGATAATGTTTTAAGCTGGGGAGGAAATGTATTTATCTTTAGTCTTAACCAGCAGAAACGCCGCTCATCTGCTAGGCCACGGTAGGGCGCCACTCTCCGGGAGGCTCCACATTGTCTCACTGTTCAGTCCCCAAAACTTCTTCTTCCATCAATAGTTCATTAACGGTGTATGTAAGTTCCACCATGTTTTTCACTACAACGGTACAGCAAAGTATATTTTTTTTAGTATTAAACTATTATTTTTTATTGTCTAATCATCACTACATATAACACCACCCATCATCACTACATATAACACCACCCATCATCACTACATATAACATCATCCATCTTCACTACATAATACACCAACCATCATCACTACATATAGCACCATCCATCATCACTACATACTGTATAGCACCACCCATCACCACTACATATAACAACATCCATCATCACTACATATAACAACATCCATCATCACTACATATAGTGTCATCACTACATATAACCATCCATCATCACTACATATAACACCACCCATCATCACTACATATAACAACATTCATCATCACTACATATAACAACATCCATCATCACTACATATAAAATCATCCATCATCACTACATATACCACCACCCATCATCACTACATATAAAATCATCCATCATCCATCTACACTACATAACCACCCATCATCACTACATATAACATCCATCATCATACAACATCCATCATCACTACATATAAAATCATCCATCATCACTACATATACCACACATCATCACTACATATAACACCACCCATCATCACTACATATAACAACATCCATCATTACTACATATAACACCACCCATCATCACTACATATAAACATCCATCATCACTACATATAACAACATCCATCATCACTACATATAAAATCATCCATCATCACTACATATAACACCACCCATCATCACTACATATAACAACATCCATCATCACTACATATAACATCATCCATCATCACTACATATAACACCACCCATCATCACTACAGATCGGTAAAGTAGTTTCCGAGATTCTCGTGCGGACACACAAACACACACACACACACACACACACACACACACACACACACACACACAAACAAACAAACAGACATACTTCTTTGTTTTATACTAGTCTTCATGGTTGCTGTCAAATGTATGAACTGATGAAAGGTTTGTGTTGGAATAATTTAGTTTTTGAAGCAGAGCGACACCTGAGACTCACCTGTTGTAGTTAGTGTCAGTGACTCGAGACTTGAGTTGATCCCACGGTTTGTTTTCACTGAACAAGGGAATGACATTAGCTTTTTGTTTTGTTGTTCATGAATAATACTGGTCTGTGTTTGTGGACTTCATAAAGCTAACATATTCTATAAAGTCGATGAATGGCAGTCAATTTTGTGTAGTGGATATGATTCAATTTGGTCTCTCTCTCTCTCTCTCTCTCTGTGCTTGACTTCGGACCCCAAAACAGAGGCAGATGCTGTTCCCACCACACAGGAAATGTATAATATTTCATCCATAGGTGAGATTTAGCATTTTACAAAGGTTTATAAGTCATAATCGGGCAAAGGTTCTTAAACTAATCTGTAAGTAAATGCCGAATCTGTGATCATAGTTACATGAACGTTGGATTAATCGTTTTTTTTCTAATGTATTTTGTACTAGCTACATGTTCACTATAATAGGTTCACTATAAATTCATATTCACTGTAACTTTCTACATGTTCATATAACAGGTTCACTATAACACCTCAAGTCTGAGTCTTGTGGTCTGGTCCTACGCTGTTATTGGTATTAAAAAATATGACTTCAAGTCTCAACAATTACTCTGGTGAACGACGGGATCGTCGGAAGGTTACCAAGGTCAACCAGAAGAGTCGTCCTGTACGACCCTGGGTGTCCCGCATGAGGAAACACTGGCTCGAGGAGACGGTCTCGGAGACTGTTAAGGCAGCTAACTGCCTCTTTGGTGTCGCGATTGGTCCAGGAGGCTCCACCATGAAGGAACTACAAGACAAATATAATGTCCGGGTGCAAATCCCTCGCAAGGGGTCAAAGGATGAGCCCATCGTGGTCGAAGGTAAAAATAAGACGAAAGTCAAGGAGGCTGTCCTCCACATACAGTCATTAATTGGCCAAGAGAAGGAGCGGCGTCAGGTCAACAACACTCCTGTAACCCAAACACACTTTATCCCCAAGGCCCTACACGGCAACATTATTGGTCTTCAGGGCCAAAATATTCGGTATCTTACCGAAACTTTCAAAATTCAGATAAAAGTGCCTGAAGAAACTGAGAAAAGTCATGAAATAACCATCACCGGTCTTGCTGACCGGGTGGGCGAGGTGGTACGTAGCCTCCTTAACCAATTGAATTGTTTCCCCCGAGGATCATCCCCCCCCCACACACCCACCTTCACAACACACCAAGAAGAAAAAAAGAGGACCTTCTCACCACTGGCCTCCACGCGGCAGGGTCTGGAAACTCAGGGGTTTATCTCTTGGGGGCTAACAGTGGTTTATTATTATTACTAGCAGAAACGCTGCTCTTTCGCTAGGACTACCTACCTACCTACCTACCCACCCACCCACCCACCTACCCACACCCACCCCTACACCTACCTACCCACCTACCCACCTACCTACCCACCTACCTACCTACCTAGAAAAGTTGAGATCAAATGAAAGTAAGCTGTAATGAGAGAGAGCATAAGGATAAAATTAGCTATAATACGTGGGATGTCATACGACTTTTTTGTAATGGATGGAGGATAGATGCAGAGAAAAGGAAGCCATAATGAAAGAGAACCTAAGGATCAAAATTGCTGTAAATAATAGGAGGGCATACGACTTTTCTACGTGTGTGTGACCGTTAGTCTCTCTCTCTCATTCTCTCGTTCTCTCAGGCGTGGCGTGTCGGGTCCGATTGGGTTGGTTGGAGTTTTTTGGAGATCCCCCACATGACATTTGCTATCCATGCCAAGTTTGGTCCAGATCGGTAAAGTAGTTATTTTAATACTGAAGAATAATTGCGGTATAGATCAACAGCCCGTACTTGTGATAAAGGCTGGTCAGTAATGGATGCATCTCTCATAACTATTAAAAGCTGTTGTTTTGTGTATAGGCTGATATATTGTACGTGCTTAACCCCTTCACTATTAGACGTCAGGTTTAGTATTTTAGTTGGCTTAAGTCAGATGATTTTATTCAACTCAGAGATGAACCCGTGCATAAGGGGTTAACTCCATTAGTTCTTGAAACACTGAAACTCACTATAACAATAATAATAACACCAACAACAATAATAACAACTACTACTACTGTTGTTGACTCAATTCCGAGCAACCGTGATATATCTTCAGTTGGCTAAAGGGGAAAAAATTACGTTTTTTTATTACAACTCGGATATTCTCAATTCCATTTTCTATTAGGTATTTTTTTTGAAAGATAGAATTGGTGAAGAGTAAATTTCTTATGTTTTCAAAGTTCAGCCAGACGAAAACTTTTCATCTCTGTCAGCGTTTTTTTATACCACATAACTGTCAACAAATTCCTGACTTTCTATTGTTGGAAGTAAAGAAAGAATTAAACGAATCCTATTAAGAGAAGTACAAAGAAACACAGTCCAGAATATAATCGTAGATCATACACATCCTCTGTACTTTAAAGGCAAATCATGATAACAGAATCCCATTAGACTTGAAGGACCTGAAGTAACTTAAAAATGAGAGAGAGAGAGAGAGAGAGAGAGAGAGAGAGAGAGAGAGAGAGCATAACTAAGACAAGAATTAATTATCTACTTTCTCAGGAGATTTACGAGAAACTAACTTTACAACACCGAGAAAATTAACAGTAAGGAAGACTGTTTTAAGTTACCGTCTCTACTTTGTCTTGTGTGTTGGAGGGAGGGTGGGGATTGAGGGAGGTATGTGTTGGAGGTGGGGTAAGTATGTATGTTGGAGAAGAGATGGGTAGTGTGTGTTGAGGGAAGGATGACTGATGTCTTATATGGAGGAGAATGAGAATTTGTGCTCAGTTATCATTTAATCTTCATTTCTCTCTTTATTAACTTATTTCCCTCTTCTGTCTCCTCTTCCATGAATTATTCCATTCCTTTTTATCCCCTTTCCTTCCCATCTTTATTACATCTTTCCTACTTCCTCCCTCATCATCTACCGTCTTATCATCCACCCCTATCTCTTCCTTTTCTTTGATTTTCATTGTTTATCTATTTTCTTTTGTTTATCTTATTTATTCATATAAGTCGTAATCATCACATTTCTTATATACTCATTGGTCTTTTATCTCTTCCCCTCCCTCTTCCTCCATCGCTTCTCTCTCTCTCTCCCATCTACTAATACATTTTTATATAATTTTCATCCACTTCTTCCCATTTCCTTATATCACCTTCTCTTACCACTTCCCCTATTCTATTATCTCCCTATCCTATTTCATCATTATATCGTCCTTTTCTTACTTTCTACATTTCTCTTCTATCTCTTCTCAACCCTCCCCTATTCCTTGTTTATTATCCCTATCTACTTCCCCCTTACCATCTATTAAGTTAGGGTAATGTCTTGGTGCAATTTTAACATGGTCTTGGTTTTCGTCTTTGGTTGAGAAGTAAAGTGGATTTAAGTTGATGTGTTCTAAGGTCATCTCTTTAACCCCCACCACAACCAAACGTCTCTTTCCCACACTCTCCCCCAGCCTTCTCCCCACACCTCGCCCTCCCCACACCTCGCCCTCCCCACACCTCGCCCTCCCCACCTCTAACTACAGTACTCACAGACAAGGATCGACGCCTAACACAATACTAAAGCGAGTGTCACTATCCCGGCGGGCGGCCTCTTGAAATACTCCTGAAGCGGCGGTAAACACGAGTTCTGTTATCTTAACTTCCAGCGAGTGATGTATACTGGCTATAATGATTGGGCTAATATTTGTCCTTTCACGAGCAGGTCTCCTCCATTATGCGGTGGAACTCCTAGTAAACACCTTCAGTGGTTCTTCATCCACTGGGGAAGTTACGTTTTGGTTTGGAACGAAAGGTGTTTCCACGTCATTACTTATTGTGATGTTCCGGTGAAGAGGAGGGTCGGGGGAGATGGGTGGTGAAGAGGGGGTGGGAAGGTTGGTGATGAAGAGGGGGTGGGGAGGTGGGTGTTAAAGAGGAAGGGGGGGAAATGGGTGATGAAGAGCGGGGGGTATATGGATGGAAGGGAAGGGCTTGTATAATATCCATCTATTATTCAATTTTATTTTACCTTCTATAGCTGTTTTTATAATTCTATCTCTCTCTCTCTCTCTCTCTCTCTCTCTCTCTCTCTTCCTTTCTTTTTTATTATGTTTTGTCTCTCAGCGAAGAACTCTCTTACTATGGAACCCCAAAAAAATTTACCCCGAAAAATTTAATCTTTAATAAATCCCATCAGGTTAGGCTAGGTTAGGGTTAGGCTAGGTTAGGGTTAGGTTAGGTTAAGGTTACGTTAGGTTTAATAATCGGGAGAAATGAACAAGGATTCTTTATATTCATGCTCGCCTTTGCTCACTTTTAACAGTCTGGAGATAAAGTGTAGAATATAATTGACAAAAGTGAATGAATAAGTAAAAGAAAATAATCGATCATAAGAAGATAATGATCATGACAAAAGAGAAAAAATAAAGACATCAATCAATATTGTGTGATATTTGATGTCATGGTTGAAGTCTTAACATATATTTAATTGTTCAAGACATTCCTTCTCTCTATTATTTATGGCCTCTAGCATTAAACCCTGAGTCAGAATATGACAGTAATGTTGGTAACTTGTCTTTGTTTAATACAATTTTTACCATTTATGATATAATTTCCATCAACCTGCAGCAATATATAAAACAGTTATTCTGTTAGGTTAAAACATTAGTTGTGTTTTAAAGTTTTATAGGAAATTATCCCACATCAGCTTGATACACACACACACACACTATATATATATATATATATATATATATATATATATATATATATATATATATATATATATATATATATATATATATATATATATATATATAGTAAATCACTGAAGGTGCTGATCTAGGTATATGCTGATAACCACAAGGAAAGAAAAACTGTGTTTTCTTTCTTTATATATATATATATATATATATATATATATATATATATATATATATATATATATATATATATATATATATATATATATATATATATATATATATATATATATATATATATATATATTATAAAGCCAAAATCAGTAATCATTTTTGGACTGTTGGGCACAACAGCAGCTGGTCACTCCAAACTGTGTCAACATTTTCATTGTTAGAGTCAATATTTCGGCAAACATGTCATTGCATCGTGCATATATTCCCATGTTTGGTGCTGTATTTCACGTTCTCTTTCAAATATTGCAATATTTTCCTAAAATACGTCGTCGTTACCCTGTAAATGTTAGTTACGTAAGCATTAAAAAACACTTTTTGGGACTACTTTTGTGTCTGAATATTTGCTGCCGTGCGAAGGATGGACAATACCTCCTGCTGATGGGGGTAATCAACGATATATTTTAGAACATCTGTGTATGCGAGAGCGTGCGTGCGTGTGTGCGTGCTTCTTGGCAGTTTCAACCAAGGTCGTATTTTTATTACTTCAGGGTTAATTTCAGAATTTTAGTCTTTTGTTTTAACGAAATACAAAGCGCTAAAGACGTCTTAACATAAAAGCTAAGATCAGAGACTTGGAAATCTCCTTTGAAGTCTGAAGAGAGCGTCGTCCCCAGCGCTGGAAACTGTAGCAAGTATCAGCCAAGTCCACTAACTCCCTCACTAATCTCTCCTCATTTAAAGTTTTCCGACAGATGCTGGATGGCAGACACCAGACACAGCCACTAACTTCTACAACTCACAGTCGTAATTTGTCCACCGTACCAGACCCGGCGGGCACACGCTGACTTAATTGTTATTAACTGTATCACTTTTATTAGTGTTTACCAATACACCTTATGAGCTGTAGAGTCAATTTAGACTATTTCCCCAAATTAACCTGTAATTTTAACATACACGTTTTGAGAATCCATTTACCTGAAGGAAGAAACTGAACGACAAGGTGATATACTTTCTTAGTTCTGTTTACCGTTTGTATCACCGTCCTGTTTTGGGTATCAGGCTGCGAGGTGCCGGGAATTCCACAAATAACTATAAAATCATATTCCATCCTAAAGTATTTATTGTGGAGAATATGTCCTTCATTTAATACAAAAATCAAATAATCATATATAAGGTCAAACTCGTATAGATTTCAAGTTGCAGATTCCAGCATTTATGGTGTGGAAATATTACAACCCTTAGAAAAAAAACTAGTGCTTATTAACTATATATTACGTATTGATCTCTTCCTTTCCGTCTAATAGCGTTGATATTTTCTGATGGTTGGTGTTAGTGTTATATTCTGGATACCTTCATTATAGACTAACCCACAAACGGAGGTCCACGCGACACTACACCAAACAACAGATTATAACCGGGTGTAGATTCACTGTCATTAGTCTCTATAAACATCTTGAACCAACATCCAACATATAATAAAGACGATTAATTAAATATCTCGAACATTCATAACAGCTACTTTGAAAACTCCTTTATCAAATTTCCAAAACTTACATCGTGTAGATTTAATGGGTGGAAGGGGAACAAGAGGGAAGAGCTACCACGACTTGGGTTAATGTTATACAGTATAACCTGGATGTGTGTGCGAGTACAGATAAAGAGTCTGTCGTGTAGCATTTACAAAGATAAACAAAGAAGCAGACAAATAAAAATATAACAGACCCTTGGACCCTGTAAACAACGAGACTGATCACCGGAGAAGAACAAAAGAATTTCTTCGTAATAAAACACAATTCGTTCCTTGTGTTTTAATTGGTCGTAGATAAAGACTTTTTTTTTTCGTTATACTCAAGACACATAGTGTATTTGTCCTATACTAAATCAACAGGCATATTATTTATTTTTACACCAAGTTGAGGTAAATCGATAGTGGTCAGTTGGGTAGATCTCCTCTTGTGTGTGTCACCAGAGACGATCACACAGGCTACTTGGGAGAGAGGGAAACCTTGGCCCTCCTCAGTTCATCCTCAAAGTGCGTTTTGGCTCCTCATTCCATCCATCCCACTCATCTCCCACTCACCAACCCATCACTCTTCCCTCTCACTCCATTCCACTTACCTACCACGCATCAGCCATTATCATCAACACTCTTCCCTCCCACTCTAAGCAGTCCCTCATATCCGGCTGCAAGAATAAAACTGATTTTTCCCGCTTCGTATATTTTTTATATACATCATTTATTATGTAGTTAATACTAATACTACTACTACTACTAATAATAATAATTAACGGTTTATTGAAAGAGCATGGCTGTTGGAAGGCTGAAAATATACAGTTACATAATTGGGGAATGGGTCTCTTGATTTACAAATAATATGCAAGTAACATAAGTGATACAAATATGATATATAATAACTAGGTGGGGAGAAGCTCAAACTACAGGGCATTTCAACATAGTGACAGTGCAAACAGTAAGACTGACTGGGAGTGAATTCACTGGTTGATTACAAGTTATTGATAATTTTTACAATAGTTGGGACTGGTCTGTTCTAATAGCGATCAGTTCGTGCTCGTATGGGCTGGATGCGGTTGTGGTGTCGAACAGCAATTCTCGGGCGAGGGATCTCAAGTGGTAGTAGGAGCCGGTGTCGAGGATGGTGCAGAAGTTTCTCGCCAAATTTGCAGATGAGGTCGTGGTGATGGTCAGTGAGGGCCGAGAGGGTCAGTGTGTTGAGCGCTTCTTGATATGTGGAGTATGAAGGGGAGAGAATAATCTTACATGCCCTCTTTTGCACTTTTTCTAGGTGTTTACGTTGTGTGGCATTTAGGGAGGAAGACCAGGTAGGGGAGGCATAGGTGAGCTTGGGAAGTATGAATTTTGAGTAAACACTGAGGAGCTTGAATGCAGGAACTCCGAGGGACTTGAGTCGGCGGAGGAGGTGGAGACGGAACCTGAGAATTTGACAACTTCACTGACGTGTGGTTTCCAATTTAGTTTGTTGTCTATGGTGACGCCGAGGAGCTTAGTGGAATCTACAACCTGGAGTGTGTTGGGACTTAAAGTAACAGAAGGGGGTGGGACAACGTCGGAGGAGAGGTTGATGTGCATAACCATGGTCTTGGTATGGTTGATGGTGACGTGGTTGTTGGTGGCCCAGTTTTGGAGACGGTTCAATAAATCCTGAAGGGCGGTATAGGTGGGAGCAGAATTGTTGACGCTGATCCCAATGGTGGAGTCGTCAACATATTTCCAGCGAGCAGGAGTTTCTCTTAGGGCATCATTGATAAACATAAGGAAGCATAGTGGTCCCTTCTTGATGCTGTCACGTCTCCTCTCATCTTTCTGTTTGGTCGAGACCTGGTGTGACCACACTATACATGATGTGAAGTGCTCCCGCGTAATGTTAGTAATGCAATATGAAATACATAAATATTGTCAACAAGGAATGTACAGTTCCACCAAAAACGTATCGGTAGCCGTGGGGGGAGGGGGGGGGAGGTGGGGGGGCGATGTGAGTCGAGGCTTTCCTAGCAATGTTACTCGATCTGTTCCTGAACGGTTGGTAGTTCTACATCCGAGGCTTCAGATCATATATTACATGACTCGGAGTGGCTATCGTGAATGAACGCCAGGCCCATCAACAGGATCTTACATTGCCCGTCACAACGAGGGTATACGTAACGCTGGGATAGTACGGCGAACTGGGGTGAGCGAACCCACAGTATCACAATGGGTTAGTCGCCATGGAACAACTGGTGCCACACTGAACTTACAACCACCTCATTTCGCTGTTAAACCAATGCAATTTACATATCAGTAACGTGGAAGATATTATGTAGACTGATGTACAGTATTATATATGTGCTGTAACTCTTCAAAAATCAAACATATCGTGAATGAAACTCCATTAGTACAGCGACGTAATGGTGAGATGTCCGTTTTGTGATCTGACTCAGTTATGATGTTCTGAAACACTCCCAGTTAATGTATAGTTCATTGTTATTGTAATCATCATCCAATGGTTTGTTTATCTATGCCTTGCTTCAACCCAGCACGATACATACATAATATAGCTTAATGGATTTCTTATTAAATTAAAGTATCCAGTATGTCCATTACAAGGACGACTTCCTCCCGCAATCCTACCCCCTGTTTCTAGTTGTTGGTGATATAGCGAACAGGGGCACCAACTTATGATTATGCACTGGGGATTATATCAAAGCATTTCGTCAAGCTTTTCAAATTGTAGCGACGGAAAAATCTAACGATACTATATTGAAGGACTAAATACTCATCTGTTTTAATAAGAACATGATTATATGATACATCAGAATATTCGAGTCACAAAAGAAACGATATTATTCAGATTATTACCGATGCCTCCTGACACAGAGATATATTAACAGATGAAACTCGTTCTAAAACATATCCCTACGGAGGGTGATCGATGAATTTCAAAATGAACACTATGACTCCTATTGTCTCGGTAGGGTTGTCAAAATCCTTCGTCCGTTGTGCCATATTGTCTCATAGAAAATCGTAATGATACTTTTTTGGAGCGAGTACCAATGCAAGTCAAGGTGATGAAGTAACATGGCCATAACACCTGGGTAGACTTATCAGTAATATGGCAGTATAGTACAGCATTAATCTTCATTTTACTCCCTGCAATATAACGAAAAAAAAACCTAAATCGTTTTTTTTTCTCACTGGTATAGAAAATTTCGGTAATTCTCTTAAATCTGGAAAATGTAGATTAATCCGTCATTGTCATCGCCTCCCCTTGTTACTAATGTTCTCGGATTATTATATAGTATGTAAACGGAGAATAATTTGGTGTTTGTTGAGAAAACTGAGATGAAATTAGTTATTCTTCTCTGGGTGGTTAAAAATGGTGCTTCCCTCGTGTGTGTGTGCCTGAGAGAGAGTGTGTAGGTAATGAATTTACTAATAACCTGCTGCACACACACACACACACACACAAACACACACACACACACACACACACACGAACACACACACACACACACACACACGCACACGAACACACATACTTTACTGTACAAATAGGCAAATGAAAACATTCGAATGCCGTGCCAGTTACATACAAATGATAAAATAGTTGAAATCAAAACCTAACCTAACCTAACCCAGTCCTATGCACTCTAACCACGCCAATCCAAACCCTAACCTAACCACGCTAACCTAGCCGAATTAAACGTAATCTGTCTAAATCTAAATAAAATTAATGTTATTCATTTGCCTTATGCTGTGGGGAGTGTATCCTGAAGAGCTATAAACCCGGGTGCCAAGAGGGGGAGGAGGAGGGTCACCATCTCTCACGAGCTTATTACCCGTTATGGCTGGAGGCATTATCAGGTAACGTGTTCATTAACCTCATTATGACTAGCGAGGCACCAAATGATTTCTGATGAGCCTTACGTTCTTATTACCGGGTTGATTTCCCTCTGGGGTTCAGAATATTGTCACAGTATTGTTTATTAGCATATCTTATGAACTGCCAGCAGGTGTGTGCCTGTAGATGAGGTTAAGATTAGGGATCACCTGAAGATTAGACCACCCCCCCCAGCCTCTTTAATGTGATAATTAAACACCCTAACACCAACCTAACATAACCTAGCTCAACCTAACCTAACCTAACACCAACCTAACCTAACACCAACCTAACCTAACACCAACCTAACCTAACACCAACCTAACCTAACACCAACCTAACCTAACACCAACCTAACCTAACGCCAACCTAACCTAACCTAACACCAACCTAACCTAACACCAACCTAACCTAACCTAACACCAACCTAACCTAACCTAGCCTAACACCAACCTAACCTAACACCAAACTAACCTAACGCCAACCTAACGTACATTAACCTAAACATACCTAGTCTTATGTAATCTAAACTTAACCCCTTCAGATAGCGCTAGGGTGTTGAATCATCAGGTGAAACAAGCTAGATGTCTAATCTTCAGGTGGTCCCAATTACAATCTTGTGTAACGAGTCCCTTTAAACAGTGTCAACAATTTACATAATGGCTATTCGGTCGTCACAGGATGAATACCAGGATGGCTTAAATAGGCAGCCAGACATATTTATGGAATTTTATTTGTGAGTTTTCAGATAATTGTGAAAGGTGTCGTGGGATAACAACCATTTGTGAAATTTCTTCTATAATTCCAAGTAATTAACCGGTTTTTCATTTTTGCTTACTTTAAATAAAAATATACAATATGCAAAAATATCTGATAGAAACAAGCTACACAACATATATAAACAGGCACATTCTGGCCTGTCAAACGTATGGTACAGACGCACATAACACCTGACCACGCAGCTTTGAGTGGACTAAGTATACAATCAAATACACCTACCTATACACACACAAAACTATGAAAGAAATTACAATGAATTATACAGTAACACATCTGCAGGGAGGTTCCACTATACCTGGTCATAGAAGTTTATACATTTTAATAATAGTTTCTGAAATTGATGATGAATACAGTACATGTAAAATAGTTACCTCTGACAAATATGACAGGTGAAGATCAACAGCAGCCGTGTGAGTACCAGACAGTTCTTGGATCCTTACTTTGTGTGTGTGTGTGTGTGTGTGTGTGTGTGTGTGTGTTGATCATAGATGTTTAACATTTCTCTGTGATATAATGATCAAAGGCCAATGGAATATACACGGGGGATTACTGGAGCCTGTTAAATATACACACATACACTATACTGTTCTATATACATACATACACTATCCTGTTATTTGCACACACATATACTATCCTGTTATTTGCACATACATACACTATCCTGTTATACACACACATACACTATCCTGTTAAGTAAGATGAGTATTTAGCAGTTCTGAGTTATCATGTCAAGTATACTCAAACTTGTCTGATATAACGAAAACGAAAAAATTATCCCAAGTGAAAACAATTAATTAAACCTCCATATAACGGACTTCTCTCTTTATATAGTCCGTTAGATGGGGGGGTTCATATATAACGGACCCTCGATATAATGGACTTTCATCTCTATTTACTTCGTTAGATGGGGGTTTCATATATAACGGACCCTCGATATAATGGACTTTCATCTCTATTTACTTCGTTAGATGGGGGTTTCATATATAACGGACCCTCGATATAATGGACTTTCATCTCTATTTACTTCGTTAGATGGGGGTTTCATATATAACGGACCCTCGATATATGGACTTTCATCTCTATTTACTTCGGATGGGGGTTTCATATATGGACCCTCGATATAATGGACTTTCATCTCTATTTACTTCGTTAGATGGGGTTTCATATATAACGGACCCTCGATATAATGGACTTTCATCTCTATTTACTTCGTTAGATGGGGGTTTCATATATAACGGACCCTCGATATAATGGACTTTCATCTCTATTTACTTCGTTAGATGGGGGTTTCATATATAACGGACCCTCGATATAATGGACTTTCATCTCTATTTACTTCGTTAGATGGGGGTTTCATATATAACGGACCCTCGATATAATGGACTTTCATCTCTATTTACTTCGTTAGATGGGGGTTTCATATATAACGGACCCTCGATTTAACGGATTTTCCTCTCAACGTAGTCCGTTAAATGCCATTGATATTTGTTGATGTGTATCTTGAGTTTGTGAGAGCTTGTGGTGGTGTGGGGTGGTTGGTGTCGTGGTGTGGGGTGGTTGGTGTCGTGGTGTGGGATGGAGGTTGTCGTGATTAGGACTAAAGTTGTACGAGCAAGGAATTATTATCACAGAAATAAACTTTGGCTGTTACAACGCCGATCGAGTATTAAAGTGCTGTGGTGGTGGCGGCACTTGACACTTATCTAAGGCACTTTCAGGACTTTTATTGGCACTCATAAAAAAGTTTCCCTGTACTGCATTTAGTTATTCTATTTACTTACCAAATATTTCCACTTCCGTCTGCACTGGCACTAAACCGCCTGGCGTTCATGGACTCCTTTACATACATTGAGTCAAAGCGGGAGTAAAAAAGAGCACTTAGATAATAAAAGTTCATGATTAAACTCTCTTTTCTTTCTTTCACTATCGAGTCCCTTGTAAGCTTATAAATAGCTTAACAATTAGTCTTTTATAAACTCCGGAATAACACTTTGAGCCGCCAAAAAAAATCCCAAATACCGGTTTTATATATTTTTTCTTATTGGTTATTCTCTCTAGTGGACATACTAACACACTGACAACCACGTATTTATTCCTATTTCTTCCTCATATATGGGATTTTAACCTAACCTAACCTGACCTAACCTAACCTGACCAAATAAAGGGGATATAGATAAAGTTCTTATAATATCCGAGCATGATAGGACTCGGAGCAACGGATTTAAGTTGGATAAGTTTAGGTTTAGGAGGGAGATAGGAAGGAACTGGTTCACAAATAGGGTGGTGGACGAGTGGAACAAGCTTAGCAACATTGTAGTAAGTGTTGGAACGCTGGAAAGTTTCAAAAGGAGGCTAGATAGATTCATGGATGATAGAGAGTGGTAGTAACTCTCGACAGGAGCTGCCATGCACAGATCAACCGGCCTATTACAGACTCCATATGTTCTAACCTGATCTGACCTGACTTAACCTAACTTAACCTTAGATATTCCAATAAAAACAACAATAATAATCTTTCATTTACTTTAGTGAATTCCTCCTCCTCGTCCTACAACACACACAACAATCTCCTGTAAAACTAAATCACTAAAAACGAAACTTTTAACCCCCACCCCCCTCCACTCGTGTGTAAAATTCTCGTTTGCTGGAAATAAACAAAAATACAAAAAACAGTTCACCAAAACAGTTCCTCATCTGCCATATCAACACACCTCTCGTCCACTATTTCACTTTAGACATTACAATACCCATTACTGAGCACTAACCCAACCCTGACTTCTTCTCAGTTTTATAATTATTTTACGACTGTCTAGATTCCGTAAAATCAATGGGCCATCTTCTCTCCCCACTCACACTATCCTCCCCCACCACCATCCTCCCGACTCACTATCCTCCCCCACTCACTATCCTCCCCATCACTATCCCCACCCCCTATCCCACCCACTATCCCCCACCCATACCCACCCACTATCTCCCCACTCACTATCCTCCCCGACACTATCCTCCCCCACTCCTCCTCCCCCACTCACTATCCTCCCTCCCCCACTCACTATCCTCCCCCACTCACTATCCTCAGGGGTGCGTCTCTACATCAGCGTCGCGGCCAGAAACGGGGACTGAGGTTGACTCCTAAAAAGCAGGGACTCGTGACGGGAGTTACGAGCGAGAGATGAAGAATGCGTCGAGGCTCTTAAGGCTCTCGTATATCTGAGGTGTTCTCTGCTCCTCGAAATCTGTGATGCTTCTTAAATCATCACCGGGAGAATTAATTCCTGCATAATATTATGATTATTTTTATTTATTTATCAAGTAGTAATATGACACACCTCAGATTATTTCACCTTAAACTGAACGTAAGCCGATTTTTCCCCTTTTGCAGTTTTCGCCCCACCGCTGCTCTTAAGCTTCCTGACGATAACCTAACCTAACCAAACCCCTCTAGGTAGCGTTAGGGTGTTTATCATCTGGTGGAATAAGCTGATGTGTTTCATATTTAAGTGATCCAATTATATTTTTGTATCTACCGTGTGTAAGTAGATATTAGCACGTTCATAAATACACAATCTATGGATGCTCTTTCAATTTATCATAGGAAAATAGTTTAGATAATTTAGGGAGGGATACATTACTTAAGTAAAGGAGATATAGGAAATAGTATGTGGAATATACATAATCAAAATAATTTAAATATTCCCTTGAAATTAGAAAGCCGTTGATATTAAGAAAAAGCCTATTCATTATATTTTATCAAGAATATAAATATGTCACTGGTGATTATTTCTTATTAATGAAAAAAAAAATCCACCTTGATAATATTGAGGATTACAAATTGTATAAATAAGTTTAGTGAAACATCAATGGAATTTACATCAGCCATCACTAGGAACAACCGCTGATCAGTCTAAGTCGACGATAAAACTTACAGATTAATCAGAAACATAAACAATGGTTGTGATTGTTCTCCTTACTGTACCAGCGACACAAACACCAGCCTCTGTTAATTCAGGTTATATGAGATTGGTTTCCAAATTATACTCAGTTCACTTCGACACCTAACCTAACCGAGGAGATATATTCCGAAGGTACAGTACAATATCCAGGGGTACAGTCTCAGGGGTACAGTGGCCACCTCTCAGAGAAGTGGAGGAGGTACTGGGTAGATCAACCAACTTTAGGAGAGTATTATAATTATTGAGTGTAAACTTTAGACATAAACTCACGCGGATGTTAGGCTTCTCTCAGTATATTTACCAATGAACACACCTTAAGCCGTTCATCCCACAAGCCATTACAAGTGTGTTTAGGGTAACTGTAGGTATAAAGGCTTTAGTTAATTAGTCATATCAGGGAAACAGCAATGAATAGATAACCAAGTACTACCTCAGATGAGTGGTTAAATGGGTTCCAGTCTTAATTAACCCAACTTAATCTACTCTCTGCATTATTAGTGGACGGTTCTGTGTTAATAGATCCCAGAACAAATTAATCTCAAGGCTTTTAGGTTCCAGTTCTAATGACCCCTGGTAATAAGTCGGAGTAGATTAGGTTAAGTTAGGGTCTATTAGGACTGAGGATTAGTTAATATCCACCCGGACAGCTCCATGGGGACTTGACATCATCCATCTACACCAGCTTACCCTCCATGTTAACACTTGACCACTCCTCAAGTGTTAAAGTTAAACTAAGCGAGTTTATAGAGGATGTTTGTATAAGTTAAGTTAAGTTTGTGAAGTTATAGTCTCGTGAAATTTATTTAGACATAAATTTGTACTCAGTGGTCACTTAGCAGATATACGTTATGTTCTTTACTGCAGTGTTGGTAAGCTTGGGTACATAACACACGGCATCTAGTCAATTCTATACTAAGAATTTTATTGACAATGGAAGGTTGTGTCTCCTCTATGACGAGGGCTGCACCTGGCCACAGCTGCGGTGATCATAAGCCCAGCAGGAGCCACTGATGAACGCTGCTAATACAAGGTTAATGGTGTCTCTTATCACGGTATTACTCTCTCTCTCTCTCTCTCATCGATTATTTATCTATTTCTTCGATCGTTTTAGTTTCTCTCTCTCTTTTGTCTGTATACTAATCTCTTCTACCTCTCTCTCTCTCTCTCTCTTTTGTTCTATACCTCTTCCAAGTCACGTTAATCCTATGATATATCCAATGATGTTATGGGTCACTTCAAGAGAGAGTTAGGGCGCAGGTACCCCGACACACACAATTTGTCACACATCAAGGGTACTACTTCACCTATGTTTATAGCACATGAAAAGGTTTAGTTTATTTTACCCCTCCGAACAAATTTGATCACGGAAATCGCTTTGTGTGTGTGTGGGGGAGGGAGGGGAGGGGGTTGCTAACGTATGTATGTTTACTCTGTTTGTATATTTTTTCGGTATCTGAAGCAAAAAAACAAAATATATACTTCAATTAATAAGAACACACACACACACGCACACACACACACACACACACACGCACACACACACACACACACACACACACACACACACGTCATATGATTAGATGATAAGAATTCCCTTATTGATGTATTATAAACTAAATCTACATTATTTTAACCAAACCTAACCCTAACCAAACGTAACCTGGGTAATTAGGGTCATACACCTGTCCCATATCACCTGGCTGTGAGCTGTGTCAACGTGGGTATATGACGCACCGGGCTGAGTCATAAATGCCGTAGTGTATATTGTATGTGTCGTTGCATGTTGATGATATTGCATGATTCGTGAGATGTCGCCAAATTTCCATGACTCGTTGGATATTGGTGATATTGCCGGATATTTTAGATATCGGCAATATTGCATGAGTCGTTCGCTGCCAACAATAGTGCATGAATCGTTGCATGTCAAATTGAATCATATAGACTCAGAGGGGTGGGGGGGGGGGAGAAATTAAAATAGATGGGGAGAAGTAAATGGAAAGATGAAGAAGAAAAGAAAAAGTAGAAGTCACAGCATACAGTCATCTAAAAAAGGAGAGAGAGAGAGAGAGAGAGAGAGAGAGAGAGAGAGAGAGAGAGAGAGAGAGTCCACAAACACCGCTACACACTGATCACACCTGCAAGTACTCTCAGAATACAATTGACCAGAAGAGGAAGAGAATTTGACATTAAACAGAAGGTCACCTGAAAAAGTGATCTACGCAGGTGGGGATTGGAGATGTTCGGGGTACTTGGTTCTAACTACAGGAGCGAACATAAACACCTGTAGAGTTCTGTAGGTTCTTATTAACGGAAATATACAAGGGTGCGCTTACAAGCGCAGGTAGTCCTTACACTCCTATAGGGTCAACTGACCTCTCTCTGACCTCTCAGGCGACATGTGGTAAGTGGTACATTAGCAGCTTCCAGATGTCGCCAGGCACATTTATCTAAGTGTGTGGTGACATGAAACAGGGGCACCGTAAAAGTCTCAACTTTAAGATTATACTTTTGATATGTCCAAGAAGTGAAGCCGCCGTGGGAGCGACACACCAGAAATATCCTTTGTCTCGATTTTTATTCAAGTGGAAGAAGAATAACACATTGTCTTGATGTTTTTCTTTAGCCAGACGTGGTTTGGGACCTTCCAGTTTATCGAGTCACATTATCACAAACTACAAAATAGCTCAGGAATGTTTCTACACTTACACACACACACACTTACACACACCCACACTTACACATACCAAATTCTTCTTTTACACATTTTAAGCCTCATGAGAGAGAGTTACACTACTTCGATATATTTATTCGGAATAAATCTGTTAGAGAAAAAAAAAACTGTTCTCCCTCACAGCATTTGATCCAGTTTGTATCTCAGTAATCCAACAATGTCCAATGGCACTTAACAAAAGCTGCGTCAGATTAAATAAGATTTACATGCTATTTAGTCTACATATATTATAAATACTCCCTATCAATGGAACCTCCACCGTGTTGACGTTAAATTATGAACCAAAGAGTAATATTGTTCAGACATCCTTCCATTATTGTCAGATAATGTTTTTGTGGTGTTCGAGTGTCGGTCTGTGTGTGTTTTTTGGTATGTTTTATATTTTTGTACGTGTGTGTGTGTGTGTGTGTACTTTTGTATTATATATTTAGTTTTGTACATGTGCGTCTGTGTACTATGAGTTTTCACATGTGCATTGATAGAACAACACACATGTCCTACACTGTAAATACACCTAAAATAAACGACACTGTTCACGTTAAGATTAACCACCCTAAAATTAACCTAACCTAACCCCGCCCAGGTAACGTTAGGGGTGTTTAATCATCAGGTGATATAACATAACCTAACCTAACCTAACCTAACGTAACCCCTAGCCTTAATAAGACTATCAGGTGGCGTAGTGCTATTTTTAGAAGGGGAGGGGAGAGTTGAAGAGGCTGATGCAAGGGCCAGTGAGTCTCATGATCATTTTGTGAGAGGAGGAGTGAGAGTGAGGGGATGTGAGAGTCTTGTGTGAGAGTGAGGGAATGTGAGAGTCTAGTGTGAGAGTGAGGGAATGTGAGAGTGAGGGGATGTGAGAGTCGAGTGTGAGAGAGGAGGAGTGAGAGTGAGGGGATGAGAGTCTAGTGTGAGAGTGAGGGAATGTCAGAGTCTAGTGTGAGAGTGAGTGTGAGAGATGGAATGTTAAATATGATTAATCGAGGTAATAATGAAGGGTGTAGAAAGCAATAATAATCCACCTTAACCTAATCCCATTTCTCCACCATCCCTCTTCCTCTCCCCATCCACACTCCTCCCTCTTCCTCTCCCCACTCTTCCTCTCCCCACCCACACTCCTCCCTCTTCCTCTCCCCACCCCACTCCTCCCTCTTCCTCTCCCCACACATTTATATCATCACCCTTACGTATCCGTCACTAAACTCCCACATTTCCTCCTCTACGCCCCCAGTCATTTCCTCACGCCAACACATTTCTTTCCCCATTACCCTACAACCCCTCTCTTACACACCTTCCTCTCACCCCTACACACCTTCCTCTCACCCCTACACACCTCCCTGCTCACCCCAACACACACCCTCCTGCTCACCCCTACACACACACACGCACACACTCTCTCTCAGCCGTTCCACACTCCACACCATATTTAGTTCATTTCCCTCCTATTATCTTCACCTCTTCCCTATTTTATATGAAGAATGGGGAATAAATGGGAACTTGATGAAATAGGAAGTGACGACCTTGATAACTAGTGCGGCATACCAATACATACTCGCTTCATGGCTACACATAAACACATAGTGGATCGTATCATTGGGTGGTATTCCTCCCCTGGATTGCTATACACTCGCTATAGTCTTGTTGACAGAATCTCACAAGTTGTCCGGAAGATCATTGTCAACACAGAACTAACTTGTGGAACTAGAGACATCACTACTGCTATCAACAATAATCTCGCTTTGTTTACACTCGGCATTTCAGGAGGGAGGTGACCCCAGTATACATATATAAACATACATACATACACATACACATAAACATGCATACACATACATACAAACAGTAACACATACACACGCAAAGTTCTGTCTCATTTATAATTAAAAATCAATCATAATCGGACGCTCAATTATGTTTTTGTACTTATAGTGAGTAAATAAGAAATTAATTTTACTCGTGGGTGAATGATATGTGAAGAACCAAGCTTATTCATACAGTGAGTCTCTTGTTACCGTTTTATCATTACTCCTTTTAAAACTCTATTATTTTAGGTTTTTCTCATTGATTTTTGCAATTTATTATTATATTGTATCATGAAAATTCGTTCTTGAAATATATACATACTAAGTGTCCCCAAAACTAAAATGTATTACTATAAAACTTTCTAATAGATGCCTCTGTTACGACTTACTCATTATAAAAACATATGAGCTTAATTTCTACAATGCCATCGAAGTCTTTACGTACAGTAGTGTTCCGCGGGGGTACTTTTCTGCGATGTTTTAAGACTTTATTTACATCTGTCTCTACTTTAACATAAATACCGGTAGATAAGGTCAGCAGGGAGTCAGTTAATAACTCTTTGTTAACTTCTGATTCAGTTGACCTTTGTCTTGTTCACTGAGATCCATCCCACTGTGTGAGGAGGAAGTATAAAGTAAACAAAAAATATACACCAAAAAAAAAAAAATAAGATGGCAGGAGAAGACAAAGTTTAGACTAATATATATCTTCTCCAGCTAATATATACATGCTTCATATTTCATGTATTCATTCCTTCCATTTGTATTTATTTATTTAGTTATTTATGTATGTATTCACCTATTTGGATATTTACAGTAAACGTATATATTTGTTTTATGATGCTCACACACGCTGGGAATCTTCAGTAAATATGGTGGTACGGGAGGCTGGTGGGCAGTAATAACGCTTCATGGAGGAAGGTGTAGGATTTATGGACGGGATGGCCAGACGGGATTTGAAGCTGGTGGAGAGGGGTTGGAGGGGACACGCACGGTCATTTAGCAAGATGTGGGAGGAGAGGATGAGAGCCAAGGGTGCGAGTGTGAGATATGAGCAACCTGAGGGGCGTGTGAGAGTGGCGCAGGAGGAGGGCGTGAGTCAACCGTATTATAAAAGAAACACACAAATGGTCCCTTAAATACCCCTAAAATGACTAATTGTTGACCGGGATACAAACAGTGTTTTCAGAAGTAGCGCGCTGGTCAAAGTTCATGGCATGGTTGCAACCCTCTGGTTAGTTAGTTTAGTTGCCAGAAATGTGATCCTTGGTCAGTTGGATGCAATGCTCCTTCAGTTTGTCTTTGTGACATTGAATGAACGTTGCCATGTCGCTAAGCTGTTGTGCGATGCTTACGAAGATCCTCAAGACAATTTGTATATACTGTATGCGAGGAAAGTTCTTAAGGAATTAGTTAAAGCAAACAGACTATTCCAGGCAGAGAATGTTGATGTTACGAAGCTCACTGAATTCATTAAAGAACCATTCCAGCTTGAAGTATTTGGATCACTTGACGCCACTTTGCGAACTCCAATTTGGTCGTGAATTCAGCATCGCAGTTGTATTTTGCTCTCTAACGAGGCCATGGTAAACTACGTCGAAGAGCGCTGTAAGAAGTTTGTTATTGAAATGATTAGTAAAATCCAGACAACTTTGAACCCCAGCTCCAACAACTGCAACCTAACAATCCAGCTACTCTCCTATTCCCAAGTGCATCGGTTGAAAGACTATTTGCATCATTTGCCTCTGTCCACCCAGCAGTTATTGACCACCTTTATGTATATCGATTACCGGGTTGTCTCCCAGTTAGTGACCTGTATATCATCCTGAGCTATTCTGGTCGCCGGGTCACACAGTTCGTCAACTATGTCGGTGTTGACGGCAACTTTGTTACCTCATGTAAATACCTGTGGTGACGAGCAGAGCCGGACAGTCACCATCACGAGGGGGGGGGGGGAGATCACATCACCCCTCCTCTGATATTAACCTTCATATATAATTAAAAAAAACATCATCCTTCACCTGGTGAAGGTAGACAGTTCCCTCTAAAACTTAACTAACACCCAATGCTTAATCAGTGACAATAATCAAGTTCCTCTAATTTCATGAGTAAGATCCACTTCTCATTCTTTACTCATATCATCGATGTCTTACTTAAAGCCCACACTAGTTCTCTCTCCTTGAACAATATCGAGAAATACATTACTAAGTCATTCAACCTATGACTGTTGTTAAAGTAGCTTACGAAGGGCTAACGAGGTCATTTATATTCTACTTTTTTAACCCTTTGAGTAGAGCATGATGATTTAACCGTTTGACTGTGATGACCATTTCTTCTGACAAAGTTGGCATTATACTCTGAGGTTTAATCCATCGTATTCAGGGGGTTAAGTCATCGTACTCAAGCGGTAAAGTCACAGTAATCAATGGGTTAAGTCATCTCACTCATAGGGTTCAGTCATCGTCCTCAAGGGGTTAAGTCATCGGTCTCTCTTCTAGGTGTTAAGTATAAGAGGTATATATCTCTACTAAATGCCCAACCCATACCTATATTTCCCTTAGTTCCCTTAATGTATAACTAAGATCAACGTCTCGTAAATGATGACTTATCGTAAGACATTATATTTCTCTTAAGGGTAATTTATGAATAATGACTTCCCTTTTGTTAGAAAACCTTTACCTTCGTTGTGAAATGAAATTAGTTGAAAAATGTCTCCTCCTTACGCTGGGGTGATGATATAGGACTTGGACATTGGTGTTCGGTAACCATACAGCACCACGAGAAGCACAGAACACGAAGGTTACACAGACTTAAACCTGATCATCCCTTCATAAGTTACAATGGAACAAAGTGACATATTGAAGTACTTGTTTCTGTCGTATAAATATGTAAAATTTGGCTCTCCATTATGAGAAATCAAAGGCTATACTGTGCTATACTGTCACGGATAATAGATCGACTGTAGTTTATTATTGAAGACTCATAAAAGGCCTTTGATGTGTGTGTGTGTATTGGGAATATGCCACGTGTTTGAAGTAAATAAGTTTATACTATTATGATTTAAGTCTGCTGTGATGTATGTCTCAAGTGATAAATATATATACTGTGTAGTGTCAAGTAACCTTGTCATAGATACATTAGAATAATTAACAACTGTGGTATATTTCAGTTAAGAGAGTTTGTTTTAATTTGTTTTAGTTACGTGACAAGTTGCAGGTAAATGACTTGACGTACTCGACGCATTCCAGTATTAGAGAAGATTTAAAATATTTTACATTTATAGGTGTTTCATAAATTTAAACAAATGGACAGCATAGATGAAATAAAACCTGTATATAAAAGAACTGAACAGCGATTTAGAACCGTAAAAGTTACTTAATAAAAGGCACAATAACTTTAGTTTAATATCATATACTGTAATCATATTAACGTATTGCCAACTTTGTCAAAAATTGGGCAGCATTTTAGACCGAATTTGGCGTGAATTTGGCTGTGGTTTTTGTCTAGATTGGCGCGCTGGGAGAATTTCATCTGAGAACACTGCTGTGAAAATATCCAAGTGTTTACTGTTCGTCAGTGTCCGCGGTAGGCAACAGTGTCGTTTAAATACACCCCAAAATGGGTTTGCTCGACATTTTTTTCATGCAGATATGCAGGAATTTTCTTTGTACAAACTTCTGATTATATTAACTGCAAAAATAGTGTTATTCCGTAGCCAGTGGGTGTTGTAAATAAACTCTATATTTTGAAAACTAACTAAAGTTTTTAGTGAAAATAAATACCGATACTTTGATTACTAAAAGTGTGAAAGAGAGTGGTGGCAGGGGTGACTTGACTTAACCCCTCTTATGTGAGTATATTTTTTTGCAACCAAACATAACGTGACAAACTTATAACGTACAGTATGTGCGTCTTCCTTAAAGCTAAGCGCAATAATCTTTTCAGAGGTGAATATTTATACCCAAATTGTTTTCCTTATGCAGGGTCCTTATTCAACACACAAGGAGTATTAAATAATGAATGATTCAGGTCGTTTATTGTATTAAATTTTGTGAAGGAAATAAAAGTGAAAAGGTTAAAAGGATAGGGATAATGAGATGATGTAAGAGAACAAAACTTCCTAGAATAAAGTATATGTTTCACGAAATATATCTATAAGACATAACTTCCTGCCGTACGGTTGCCTGCAGAAGTTCCGCTCTACATCTGAGTAAGTCTGATAAATGTGGCAGTCCCTCCCTGACTCCCTCCCCTTCTTCCATCCCTACCCTCCCTGGCTCCCTCCCTTTCTTCCACCCCTACCCTCCCTGGCTCCCTTCCTTTCTTCCACCCCTACCCTCCCTGGCTCCCTCCCTTTCTTCCACCCCTACCCTCCCTGGCTCCCTTCTTCCACCCTTCCTTCCTTTCTTCCACCCCTACCCTCCCTGGCCCCTCCCTTTCTTCCACCCCTACCCTCCCTGGCTCCTTCCTTTCTTCCACCCCTACCCTCCCTGGCCCCCTCCCCTTTCTTCCACCCCTACCCTCCCTGGCTCCCTTCCTTTCTTCCTACCCTCCCTGGCTCCCTCCCTTTCTTCCACCCCTACCCTCCCTGGCTCCCTCCCTTTCTTCCATCCCTACCCTCCCTGGCTCCTTCCTCTGTAATTAAATACGATATTTTACCAGTCCACGTAATAATTACAATATCAAAACACCAGACAATATGTGTGTTGTGGTTGGCGGGTGAGTCAGGCGGAACGTGAAAAAGGGCAGGACACGGGTAGAACCATCTGGTCAGAGCGACAGGTGGATATCATATGGCTTAGTATATAATATGTGCTCTATATGTCGTTGTCACATATGCATTACATTAGTTTTCAGTGTCCCATATAACGGGATATAGTGAAGACGATGACTGGCTCCCCTGGGATGACTATGGTGACTTCATTAATCTTCTAGTGTGGTGTCAGTGTAGTGTAGGGTCGGCGGAACTATGGTCCATGATGGTGCTACAGACTGTGGTTTGTATGCACTATACCAGACTCTTATGTTTTCGACGAACGTGTCTGCACAGAGATCTGGCATGAGGTAGCGTGGCCGACGTGTGGGGAATGTGGCCTTTTAAGGGGACCCATTATGAGATGGTGATGGCGATGTGTTCTGAGATGAGATGAGGCACAAGGTTTGCCTCTAGCGGCGAGGGATGTGAAACTTAGAGCCTCTCACAAACAGTGAGTGTGGACGTAACAGGAGTGTGTGTTGAAACGGGGATCGGTGCCGTCTATATTCCAGGAGTGAAACGTGAGATGTTCTGGATTATAATGAGGAAGGGATAATTGTTAATTGTATATTGTGAATTATTATTATTGGAGGTTGTATTTGGGGGCCGTTTAAACCGTATCGATAAGTTGTTCTCGATCCTGTCTCTCTCTCTCTCGAGCTTCTCTCCTGTTTCCTCTTTTCGGAGCTTGTCAATTTCTTATATTTGTTTTAAGTCTCTTTCTTTGCTTGCAATTTCTGCTGCTCCTTCATTTTCTTAACGAATTTCATCAACTGGGCCTTTAATAGGGCGTTTTCTTCCTTAAGTTGTACTGGGGTGAGTGAGGCTGGTGGCGGAGGTGTATACGAAGGGCCCTGGGGGCTTAGTTGCAGCTACAGCTACGAGACGACGCATGACGCACCCATGCCAGATATTTTCTCCTGGCTTACCACAACAGAGACACTTCCATTTTGTCGCATCAGGTAACTCACCGTTGTCGGGAGTGTTTGAGGCTGTCTTGGAGCGCCTGGCCAATCGAAGCTCACGCTTGGAAGAGTCTTGGGGTCCCGAACACCAATGAGTTGAGATTGTGGCAAGTCCCTTAGTATCTGACGCAGGAGAAAAGGTTTGGAGTCCATGAGGGTGAGTTGGCATGGTGGGAGACACGGGAGACAAACAAATTGATATAAGGACCGGGGAGGTTCGGTTCCTTCCCAACGGATATCAATTCTGTTGAGCAGTTAGCGATTCTCCGTGAAGCGTCGGGTTCGAAACACTCCCTGGAGACTATGAACCAGCTTATGGTATTCCCGGAGTGTGTGGTTGTGGATCGACAGGTCCGCCACATTCATTTCGATGCCCAAATGTCTTCACCGGTGACAGCTGTGTCGATGATGTCTTCTCGGTCTCTAGTTATGTAATCAGCCTGAGATCGTGATGATGAGGCCTTGATTTCACCCACTGTCGGGTCCAACATATTGGTGCCATGGATTTCGGTAAGTCAGCGCATTTTGGTGACCGTCGAAAGCCTCTCTGGATAAACTAGCTTGACATACACGTGTTTATTTAACGGGCTTGAAAAATCCCTGTATCTAACACTGGTTTATGTTTTTACAGATTGACACATCAGTTCAAGGAAATTACACATTGTGTCAGTTTTACAGGTGTATTATATCATTATAACAGGGTACAAGTTTCAAATATGCAAATTCGAAGTTACAAATTGTTTCCGGAATTGGAAATCCATTTATACAATGTTTAAAATTACTTTGACATAAAATTTGCAAAATTACATTAAAAAATGTACCAGTATCATTCATAATTTTATAAAAGGGATAGTCTCTGATTACCGAGCCTTGCTTTATACGGGAGCATATTTTATTTTATACATTTCTATTGCACGCATTTTACTAACACTGCTGACCGTTCAGTACCGAGTATCTAGCGGTAGTCGCAAATGTTTCCCGCTACAATTTCTTGATAATTTATACAACATTATAACAATGTATCCGAGGCTTACTATACCGTCGTAGTGATGAATATATCATAGTAGAAGCATGAAAGGTATCAGACCATGAAGATATCTGCTGTCATGTCCCCTGATGGACAACTTAATAATGTTCTTGGCTTCATTGAGATACAGATGCATTAAGTCTGCTTCTCTGCCACAAACTTGCACCAAAATGTTGCAGTGAGAGAGAAAACTATATGAGTTGTGTTTAATACGACTGACGGTGACGGTAGTGTGTATTTAGGTACATAAAAGTGTTTACATAGAATTACAGTTCAGGTCTGGTGGCTCATAAATATCTTGGATGTAATTTATGCTGGTTTCATTTGTCAGTGTGTAAATACGCAGCCGGAGTTTTGAATTGCATGAGATTATTGGACCTGAACCACATGTTAAGGGCACGACGCCAAAAGATGAAAGAGAGAGAGAGAGAGAGAGAGAGAGAGAGAGAGAGAGAGATAAAACGAACAAATATATTAAAATTACACTGTATATATGCAAACACACACACACACACACACACACACACACACACAATATCGCATTTGAGCGTTTTAGTAAATAATAATAATAATAATAATAATTAACGGTTTATTGAAAGAGCTTGGCAGCCAGAAGGCTGAAAATATACAGTTACATATTTGGGGAATGGGTTTCGAATTATAAATAGTATACAAGTAACATAAGTGATACAAATAAGATATATAATAACTAGATGGGGAAAAGCTCAAACTACAGGGCATTTCAACATAGTGACAGTGCAAGAAGTAGTGTTTACTGGGAGTGAATACACTGGTTTATTACAAGTTATTGATAATTTTTACAATGGTTGGGACTGGGCTGTTCTTATAGCGATCAGTTCGTGCACGTATGGGCTGGATGCGGTTGTGGTGCCGAACAGCAATTCTCGGGCTAGGGATCTCAGGTGGAAGTAGGAACCGGTGTCGAGGATGGTGTAGAAGCTTCTTACCAAATTTGCAGATGAGGTCGTGGTGATGGTCAGTGAGAGTCGAAAGGGTCAGTGTGTTGAGCGCTTCTTGATATGTGGAGTAGGAAGGGGAGAGAATAATCTTGCATGCCCTCTTTTGCACTTTTTCTAGGTGTTTACGTTGTGTGGCATTTAGGGAGGAAGACCAGGTGGGGGAGGCATAGGTGAGCTTGGGAAGTATGAATGTTGTGTAAACACTGAGGAGCTCGGGTGCAGGAACTCCGAGGGACTTGAGTCGGCGGAGGAGGTGGAGACGGAAACTGGAGGATTTGACTACTTCACTGACGTGTGGTTTCCAATTTAGTTTGTTGTCTATGGTGACGCCGAGGAGCTTCGTGGAATCTACAACCTGGAGTGTGTTCGGACCTAAAGTAAGGGAAGGAGGTGGGACAATGTCGGAGGAGAGGTTGATGTGCATAACCATGGTCTTGGTATGGTTGATGGTGACATGGTTGTTGGTGGCCCAGTTTTAAAGACTGTTCAATAAATCCTGAAGGGCGGTATAGTCGGGAGTAGAATTGTTGACGCTGATCCCAATGGTGGGGTCGTCGACATTTTTCCAGCGAGCAGGGGTTTCTCTTAGGGCATCATTGATGAGCATAAGGAAGCAGAGTGGACCCATCTTGGTGCCTTGGGGGACGCCACAGGTGAGTGTCTGAAAGGTGTGTGTGTGTGTGTGTGTGTGTGTGTGTATGAGTGTGTGTGTGTGTGTGTTTCACTTCATTTTGTAATATTTGTAATTCTGATTAATGCCGTACAGCTGTTTTGTTTACCTAATTACCACAAGGAGCCACGACAGTGTACAACTCTATCTAGTGGCGAAACTTGCATCACCTTGTCGTGGTGTGGGGACTCTAGCGAACCTATTTCAAATACCTGGGATGGGTATAAAGTTTCCATCTTACCTCAAATGTGGAGGTTGAAAATGGGTCCTCACTAAACCCGCATTCTTGGAGGATTGATTAACACAGCCCGAGAACGTTTAAGAGTGGAGGACTGTGATCGTCAACCCTCAGATATGAAGATGGTAGTCTTATCGATCATATAGAAGACGACCTCTATATCACATAAGAAACCCTCAAGTAAACCACCTTCCTTGTCTATGTATTGTCAGAAACAGCTTCGACGTTTCTCAGGTGTGGTAGTCATCTTTTATTTCTCGGGTTTACCCATTACGTTCTCAGCCCCGAGTTTAGCAGTTCCCGCCTTAACGCTGTACCATCTGCTGTTGGTCAAATGGCAGAGTTTTATAGCAACTTACCTCCGCGATAACACCCACCACCACCTGCGACTTCCACCAACAACGTAACAAACACACCGATCTCCACAGCCCCACCGCCACCTGCCACCGCCACCTGCCGTACCCACCGCCACCTGCCGTACCCACCGCCACCTGCCGTACCCACCGCCACCTGCCGCACCCACCGCCACCTGCCGTACCCACCGCTACCTGCCGCACCTGCCACCTGCCACCCCCACCGCCACCTGCCACCGCCACCTGCCGCACCCACCACCGCCACCCACCGCCACCTGCGCACCCACCTGCCACCTGCCACCCTGCACCCACCGCCACCGCCACCTGCCACACCCCACCGCCACCTGCCGCACCCACCACCCACCTGCCGCACCCACCGCCACCTGCCGCCCACCGCCACCTGCCGCACCCACCTGCCACCCCCACCGCCACCTGCCGTACCCACCGCCACCTGCCGTACCCACCGCCATCTTCCGCACCCAGCGCTTTCTTGGCTACTGTTTTACGTACCTTGACGGCTGTCTTGTTCATATTGTAGGACAGATTGGTTCTGTAAAAGCCTCATAGTCAAGGAGTCCAGAATTACTGCTAAGAATTGTTTTAGCATTACTAACTGTGTTGCCAGAACCAAGATTGTTGATAATACTAAGTGTGTCGAATCCATACTATGGGAACTACTGTACCTTCACTCTCAATTTGACTACTGTCGGGCTGTGAAAGAGACGTCACTATCCTCAGGACACACACACACACACACACACACACACACACACACACACACACACACACACACACATATATATTGACACTATATTCACAAGATGAATTTGAGAGACTTAACCACAAATTACAGCTCATAAGTCACAAAACATAAATAGTGGGGATATAATTTTCGTCAGTGTGTTTCCTGTAAACAGAGAGTGCAGCGCCTTGATTTGCATGTGATTGGTGGCCTCCATGGTGAAAGGTACGCTCGTGGGGCCTCGTAATGAAGGGTGGGAGGGAAGTGGAGGGGAGAAAGAAAGAGAGAAGAGAGAGTAAAAGTGGGGAAGAGGAAGGTACAATGAATGAAAGACGTAATTAGAGCAGCAGCTGGTGAGTTTAATGACACACACACACACACACACACACACACACACACACAGACGCACGCATATATATTGCGGACAGATTTAGTTTTGCTGGACACAGTCGTAGATCAAGGATGAGTCATCAGATACACACACAAGATACATTTAGTTAGAGCATCATGAAATAAACAAACTGAAGGTCATCCTCGTACCCTCGCTTCGCCTTGGCTAAAGAATTATGTCCTGTCGCTTTGCCCTTGACTGTGGGCTTCTTGTCATACCTGGAAATTAATGCTGTTGCTATTATTTCAAAGCTACACTATTAATTACAACTAATTACAGATAAAAGCTGTGAATATTTACGTGTCACGGTCCCCTTAATTCAAAGAATCGGTGGTACAATGAATCTGAATTTAGTTGGAAAGTCATAAACATTTCCTCATATATTTACCATGAGCAAAATACACTATCCATCAAAGGTAGTGAACAAATGGGATACAGACATATCCTGGGGTATGTGTTATTTGATATGAACCATTATAAATACGTGCATATTCACACAAATATACACACAAAAAAGCGCGCATACACATACACACACACACACACACACACACACACGTACACCTATGGTAAGGTTTCGAGATACATATTTTAGTGTTGTTAATACAGATTTTTGTCTCTTAAAGATCTTTGTTGTTGAAGCTCAGTCATAACATTATAAGTGTTATCATTTGTTTCATTATATGAGGATTGACATCACCTGAAGATTAAACACCGTAACGCTACCTGGGGGATTAAGTTGGGGTAAGTTAGGTTAGGTTAACTTTGTTTTAGGGTCTATAGTGTATCCCAAGTGGGGAGCGAAACATCCTGTTCAACTTGCAGATGTGTAAAAATAACAGGGAACTCGCCTAACTCATCTCACCTGTGTGTGGCGTATACGCTTTAGCAGACACCACTAAGACTATCTCCGCTAAGACTATCTCCACTAAGACTATCTCCGCTAAGACTATCTCCACTAAGACTATCTCCGCTAAGACTATCTCCACTAAGACTATCTCCGCTAAGACTATCTCCACTAAGACTATCTCCGCTAAGACTATCTCCACTAAGACTATCTCCACTAAGACTATCTCCACTAAGACTATCTCCACTAAGACTATCTCCACTAAGACTATCTCCACTAAGACTATCTCCACTAAGACTATCTCCACTAAAACTCCACAAAACACACACGGCTGCGGGAATATGATAAATAAGTACTGTACTAACACCGACAAATGTGCGTGTACCCCGGTCGATAATGTATCCCAAGTAAATAATAATAATAATACTAATAATAATGAGTACAAGAATGAGAGGAAATCTTGAAGACTATAGACTAATAAGACTAAGACTAACTATAAATATCTCCACTAAGACTATCTCCACTAAGACTATCTCCACTAAGACTGACTATCTCCACTGAAACTCTGGGCTGCGGGAATATGATAAATAAGTACTGTACATACACCGACAAATGTGCGTGTACCCCGGTCGATAATGTATCCCAAGTAAATAATAATAATAATACTAATAATAATGAGTACAAGAATGAGAGGAAATCTTGAAGACATAGAAATAGCTAAGCAACATAAATATTGCAATGTGTGCAATGAAACTCTGGCAAAATTACTGCTAATAGATATCACCCTGCAGTAAATACGGAGGGCTATAAACTATTTACATTAATTTATCGCGACGACTTAGCATCCATTGTTGATTTTAACATGAATATCCTGAATCAGTTTATTAGTGTTTATACCAGAGGAGTGAGGCCAGGCTATATATTTTGTTAATTTCCTTCGATAAGCCAATTACTACACACACTGCGCCACCGTCTTGATTTGCATGAGATTGGTTGGTCTTGTGGTGCATTGTATATAAGGGTTTGGTGTTCGTAAATATTGAGAGAATGAGAGAGAGAACTAGTTTCAAAACCTTATAAAAACTCTCGTGGATGCTGATTTACAACCTTAATTATTTACATTTTAAATTTGACCCAGTGGATATTTTTACATCTGTATTTTAATTTGTAATATCAAAATTGTTAGCGTGACAGTTTTTTTTTTAGATTTACCCAGTATATTTTCTAAATAAATCAGTTGGTCACCTAAATTTTCCGTTTTCTATAAGTTACATTAAAACTTTACGCGCCACGGACAATTTTCAGAGGTTTTGGGTCGCCGGCTGTGATTAACTGTGAGGAATTTTCTCCAAGTCTCCTCCAGCATTTTAAGTCTTGTCAGCTCAGCGTCAAATTACTACCCTAATGAGGTTGATTGAATAGCTTCGTTTAAAAAGTAGTATCGAGTCCGGCGGATGGTAGAACATAATCCAATGTAAAGAAAATGGGAAGCATTATTCGAGGTGAGACTGTTCAAGACATCAACATACTCTCCCCATAAAAAAATAACATCGGGTAGTCGGGTTTTGTCATAGAAAAAAAAGCACTAATTTATTTTATATATATTATTTGGTAATGGAGGATATACAAATCCATCTCAGCCGTGATATCATGTTAGAAATGTGGCTTTGAAAATAAGAAAATAATTAGCCTTATTCACTTCACCTGACTGATCCATTGATACGTTTAAGGTGAAAATATCGACTCAGAAAAACACAGAAAAAAGAATCATTACTTCACTGATGTTGTTCACGTTTGGTAATTCAGTAATCATCATCAACACAGTATTAAGAGAACAGATTATAGTGTACTAACCCTGGTGTTCTTTAGCCTATTTCACCTGATGATTAAACACCCTAAAATTATTATAGATGTGTTAGGTTAGCTTAGCGTTAGGGTGTTTCAATCATCTAGTGAAATATTTTTTGGGTGTTTGATCTTCAGGTTATCATTTTGAAATATAAGCAAAGATGAGATTTTCCTCCTAACCAGGGTTTCTACGCACGTTGTAATGATGATACTAAGTTTCTATTGGCACCTTGCTAGCTTTTATTTTTTTAGTTTAACAAATTTATTGACAAAGCTTGTAGTACAGTTTGCCTATTGTGAGTAATTCAGTCAGGTCTTGACACTGAGGGTGGTATCACTTCTCACTGCCACGCAGGACAGAGGTTCGTACACAAAGAAATGTATCATATTCATTAGCAGTATATATAGGTCAGAGTAATGTGGGTGATGTCACTGTTCACTGACATGTAAGACAATGGTTCATATATTGGACGTCATATTCTAATTGAAGATTAATCAGTGTGGGCTAGCAGCAAATTTCGGATGAACAGCAAGAATGTCCTCAAGCACCCCTGATTCAATGTAGTAATTACAAAGTTCAAGATACAATAAGCCAGGTGGCCTGAAGTCTTTGACAGTGTCACATTCAATAATATAGTGTTCAAGTGTATGCTTTAAAGGTTTATCACAAAGTTTACATGCTGAGTGTTCCGGTATGGGTACAGCGTTACTAACTTGCCAGATGTGTCTGTATCCTAGCCTAATTCTGGCCACGACTACATCACATTGTCCGGTTCTGTCCTTATGCTGGCCATACCGGTACCTCTCGTCACAAAAGTTTTCATGTTTACTAATGCTACAACTGTCAGGTCTCTCTGAATTTCTCAGTTCTTCTAGATCAGAGTTCATGATTCTGACTTGAATGTTTTTAAGCACAGCATTGGACAGGCCAAGGTCACGGTCAACATTTTCTTTCTTACATGACTCATTGGCATACGAGAGTTGTTCTCATTGGCAGTTATCACATTCCTTTTAATATCACATACAACTTTAGACATAGAGCCTGACGGGCTGTTCATTGATTTCAAAGCACTTTGAGAGTCACAGAATATCACCCCACCTCCATTTTCTTTAAGGTAGTCTGTAGCTAAGTAGATTCCAGTTAGTTCAGTTTGTGTTGTGCTGGCCCAGTTGTTCAGCCTTTGTTTGTTTGACACTATCATCTCTTTTTCTTTATATATTACAATTGCACAGCCTGTTCTACCTGTGTTTGTCTGCACAGAACCATCAGTAAAAACATAACATTCACTTGATTTAATACTCTCTATGTGTCTGTTAATAGTTTCTAGTGTGACACATCTCATCACATCGGTGTTTAACATTTGCTCACTACCAACAAGAGTGTAATTAATAGGAACTGATATATCCAGACAAGGAGGACTTAGAACCACAAGCTCAAGAGATGCCAAACCTCAAGTGCTTACGAAGAGTCATAAGTGGTGAGGCTTGAATAAATATGATGATTTTCACACACTCGGCTAGAAATAAATGAGGGTATTTTCTGTCCCTGGTGCGTGTGTCTGGGGGATAATACAGTAATGGACGAGGTAGTTTACGTGGGCATGAAGCATTTTAAAGGTCAAGTGAGTGCACTGTATTACCCCATGGTCGAGTACATGAATACATAATATATTTATTTTTGTTGGTGCCACACCCCAGTTTACTGTTGTGATAATTGTTGATGTAAGTTACGAGAAAAAACATGAAGTACTTTATAGAGAGAATTAGTGGTGTTTAGTTATATTGTCAATTGTGAACAAGCTTTGAACGTATTTAAGTAGGTTATTATATATATGACTTGGAAACATTAACATACTTGGCATATATATTATAATTGGATAATAAGTTCACAGTGAGGAAAAAAACAAACATATTACTCTGTTTACTTTTACTTAAGTTTATAATTAAATTTGTACTTACATCAAACAAACAAAAAATCCAATATTGTTTTGTGATTATGTCCATCTGATTCTTACACGAATGTAACTGTTGGTGAATAGTTTCTTTTATGGATTCACTCTAAAGGTTATTTGGAAGGTCATGTCATTTGTAAAAAGATTAAAAAAGTTCTCATATGCAGGTGAACGAAATACAACATAAAGCATGCAAGGTAAAACTGAGCTTGGTAATCATGGCGACGTGGATAAGATAATTGTGTGAAAACTTTTTTAGGGATAATCGCCCCTTTACACTTTAAGATGTAATGTACTCTTATGAAATAGGGATAAATATTTGTAATCACCATTGTAATTCCATTGACATTGGTGTATTTATGTTATACTTGAGTTTAGGTCATTATAACCAAACTATAAGTGAATTACATTAAGTGAGGTGAGGTACTTAGGTAAGGTAAGGATATATTAGATGGAGTCAAGTTGGCGATGAATGGTTGTCAAGGGCAGTTGGTGTCAACGACCATATACAAAGATATTGCAAGTCAATATCAGTCCCATTCATGGGCAACTAGGAGAATTTTTACGGCAGAAAGGACCTTTATGCCAGGGATGGGGTATATCTGTCTAGGAATGGGGTGCCAGCGTTGCTGGCTCTCTCGAGTGGGCAGTTCAAAAGACGTTAAAGTCTTTAAACTGCTAGGGAGCATGTGAGAACGGGGATCGAGAAGACTGCAGTGGGAGCGGGTAAACAAAATGAAAAGATAGATAAATAGTGCTAGGAATGATGACAAAACTAAATTATGCAGGGAGTTAAACCTTAAATGAGACAAATAGAGGACTCAGATCACGACTTACCTATATATCTACTATGCAAACAGAAGAAGTATGAGAAACAAAATGGATGAAATCAGGGCGTTAGTATTTACGGATAAATCGATATAATAGCATTCACCGAAACATGGACTCACGTCAGTTACATGTCGAATACCAAATTGCAGGTTACAAATTATTCCATACCGATAGGCAGATTAGGAAAATAGAAAGAGTAGCAGTCTATGTCAGGGATAATGTGAAGTGAGAAATAAACAAGGAAATTAAAACTGAACTGAAAACAGAAATAATTTGGATAGAATTAACCGATGGTTGGGAAAAATTAATCACAGGAGTAATATATAGACCTCCTAATCTCGATAGAGTTAATGTGCGACTTATTTGTAATGAAATACGCAGGGCATCCAGACACAGCAAAGTCTGTATAATGGCGACTTTAACTTTAGCCAAATAGAATGGATCGACCTTACGAGTAACTCAGAATCAGAGGATTTTCTTTAAACCGTTCAGGACTGTTTCCCAAGTCAACATATAGCCTAACCCACCCGGGGTAATAATATACTCGATTTAGTTCTGTCAAACAGAAAATTTCATTAATTATGTCGAGGTAGGGAACGAACTAGGTAACAGCGATCACACAGCAGTAAGATTCAAATTAGAATTCAATGGCAGACGCAAGGAAAATTCCACTTAAGTCCCAGATTTTAGAAGGAAAAATTTGATACTTTGAAAAGGCAGTTGAGAAAGGGGATATCAAGTTTGGGGGTGAATTACATGACCTTACACAATGTACCCACAGAGGGCGACCTCACTTTACCTGGAGGCCTGACAATGATAACCTCACACAGTAAGGTGATTGAGGATGACCTGATCACGAGATATGAGGTTAATGAGTTCCACAACAATTAAATAATAATAATAATAATAATAATAATAATAATGATGATGATGATGATGATTCATAGTAAATAAAATTTATAATAAAAATTACAAAATTGAAAATAAAATATAAAATAATAATTATAATAATATTAGTAATAAAGAAACAAAGAAATAGGAAAATTAAAAAAAGATCAAAAGTGAGAAACAATACATGTATGTTGTGTTGTCAATTGCAAGAGAAACAATTGAGACCTTGCATTTGTGTGTAAATGAGGCAGAAAGTCAAATGAGCAACCTGGGACCTGGTCACAGTTTTTGTGATGCCAAATGGCAGCAGGGTCTACCATTAGACAACACATTATGCTTCGAATATCTTCCCAGGCGGTGGTACCTCCCTGTTTGGTCGCTGCCTACTACCTACTGCCCATGTGGGCTAATCCAATTTAAAAGATAAATAAATTGTTATGGAAATCGTCAATCTCAGATCTCGTGGACAGGACACCCTCAGCAGTCATATTTTGTGAGGTTATCGTTGTCAGGTCATCATGTAAAGTGAGGTCGAACTCTGTGGGCATATTGTGTTAGGCCATATAATTCATCCCAAATGTAGTGCATAAGAACATAAGACCATAAGCAATGGAGGAAACTGCAGCGGCCCGATCGACCCATACTGGGCAGTCCCATTTACACCCAACCCCTATTGCTCATATATCCATCCAAGCTATGTTTGAAGCCTTCCATTGTATTCGAGTTTGCCTGTATGGAATAATTTGTCACCTTTAATTTGGTGTTCGAAAGGTAACGCACGTGAGTCCAAGTTTATCCATGTTAGTGTGAATGCTATAAATGGATTGTTTCGGTGCATACCAATGCCCTGATTTCATCCAGTGTATTTCTCATACTTCTACTGTTTGCATAGACATTTCAGTTAGTCATGATCTAAATCCTCTCTTTGTCACGTTTAGATTTTAACTCCTTGCCTAATTTAACTTTGTCATTATTCCTAGCACTATTTCTCTGTAACCTTTCGCTTTGTTTACCCATGCCCACTGCAGTCTCCTCGATCCCCGCACTCACATGTTCCCATAGCAATTTGAAAACTTTGACATCTTTTGAACTGCCCTCACGAGAGAGCCAGCCAGGGTTGCCACCCCATCCCCAGCACAAAGGTCCCTTTTGCCGGAGAAGTTCTCCCAGTTGTCCATTAATTTGGAATGATATTGACTTGCAATATCTGACCATACGGTCGTTGACAACAACTGCCCTTGACAATCATTCATTGCCAACTCTCCTTTTAAGCAGGACACCACATGTGATAGGAATCCCTCCTTTCACCTTAATATGTTCGATAGCTGCCTTGAACCTATCAAGGAGCTCCTCACTCCTACACCGGCCATTGCCATTGCCTCCTGCACTGAGGCAGGTAAGGGGTTTGTTCCCATTACCAGAAATGATTTAATCCATCCCGTCAACTATATTCCCCACCCCAGCTCCTGAAAAGCACACTCTCATCCTATTTCTATCTTTCGCACAGAAAGCTCTATCTAGGTACCATTCCTGGAAATCATCAACAATTAAAGTTTTCGTACATTCCTTGTCAGCCTTGTCCTTGACTCTTACCGTCCAGTTTGTCTACCAAAGGTCTAAAAAATGTAGTACATTAGTTTTTTTTCACCACCAGTTTGGTCGTTCCTTGCCTCACAACCATCCACTCACCTATGTCCTCTTCAAACACAGACTCTCCTTGTCTCGCGTCTTCCTCTTTCATCCTCGGAATCACTTCCTTTAACATCAAGTTTTCGTCCTTGTCCTTCACTAACTTGGCCTTCTAACAGTTGATCCTCGGGAGCTAAATCGGCGGTGACCTTTCCTCTTGCAAGGTCAGCACACAACGTCAACACAACAACCACACCCTAAGTTAACGTGTAGCAAGGATTTATCCGAAAAGACTTAACTATTCACCAACTACATTGGCTAACCATTACCCCATAAACATTATCCTCAAATCGATAAACATCCAGGTTCCATATTACTGCTGAATGGATGGAAGGAAATTGCATAAAGAATATTGCCCATAGTTTCATCCTGCCTGGGGATCAAACCTGGCTCCAATCGATTACGAGGCGAGCATACTAATCATTATACACACACTCATCCACCCACACACCCACCCACCCTCCCTCCCTTCCACCTACAACTCAACCACCCACCGACCCACCTAACACCGCCCTCCCCCTACACACACACCCAAGAAGACAACATCAAGGCAGAATTTCGCTTGAATATTAATTACAACACAGAAGATCATCTAACCTTATGAATACGATGACATTTTTCCTTTTTTCTTTTACTCAGGGATAATATCACCGTAACTAAACAACTATTTCTTAAAGCCAAGATAGTTCCTTTCTGCCTTATTAGTTTTAATGTACTGTATATCAGGAGGGAACAGACAATAACCTAATGCCAAGAACTTCCCTGGATAATTTCACCTTCAGGTTTATGCTCACCTCCTATACTTATCAATCACATTAAAATAATGAAATATGTGACAGGATCAGGAGCAATTTCCATTTTTAGTAACAAATTTATACCTCGCTTACAGTATATCAAACCGGCCGGGTTAGTTTCAACTACAGAACAACGAACAGATGTAATCGCCAACGACATATTTTCTTCAGCTGTTAAATCTTTCATTGTATTTTACATATTTCCGCCTATCTAACGCACAGTTTTCATAACGCACTAAATGCAAGAAACGCTCCCAGTTTCACGAAAGGTGGATTTATTTTTAGTATAACGTTCAAAGGAGTTATATATATATATTTTGTCCGAGTGAAGAGGGAGTGTTTTTGATGGTGTGGGTAGTAGAGGCAGCGACTGTCCCTGACCTGCTCTGGGGATCATAAACGTGTTTCCTGGGCTCTTACTGCTTCTGTAACCTGACTTCAGCATTTGCCTCACATATGTTATGGCAGCACTACCCCTATCTGGCCACCCCTTAATGCCCACCCCTTATTGGCCATCCCTTACTGACCAACTCGTACTGTCTACCCCTTACTGGCCACCCCTTGCTGCCCACCCCCTACTGGCCATCCCCTAATGACCACCCTGTACAGACCACCTCTACTGGTCACCCCCTACTGACCATCCCCTACTGACCACCCCAGACTGACCACCCCCTACTGACCCCCCCCTACGAACCAACCCAACTGACCACCCCTACTGACCATCCATAATGGCTCCCCTATTGACCACCCCATACGAACCAACCACAACTGATCACCCCTACTGACCACACCTACTGACCACCCAGACAGATGTATGCTATTCATTGAGATACACACACGTACACATATATGTATATAGTATTCCCGCTGAATGTAGAAATGAGTAAACACCAAAGTACACAGGCACATTTTCCCATCATTCTTTGTACACTACGAATATGTATTTAGCATCTCATTCATTCTTAATGCTCTACTGTACAGATGTGTTCTACTATGGTACTCCTCTTCCACAACATGTCTCGCAATCTGGTTTGTCTCTGTCACTTCACACACGACAGTATCACCCATCAGAATTCCTTCAACATAAGGGAGTTACCTAGCTTGTCTAGTAGTAGTAGTAGTAGTAGTAGTAGTAATATCAGTAGTAGTTGTAGCAGAAGTAGTAGTAAAACTAATGAAAAAGTAGTAGGGAAACCTGCATAAATAGGTTTGTCTCAGTGAACGGAAAGCACATGGCGACTATCATGAAAAAATACGGCAAAATATTCTGTAATTTTCAACAGTAGAAAGACATTACTGGCCCAGGCAGGATGACACACCAGGAGCCACTACACAGCTGACAGGTAATCCCGTGTTGTAGTGGCCTGACACTGGACTTCACTATATGATACCAGTTAGCATTTTCACTAAATTTATTACCCGTGCCCGAGGCTGCTACAGTGTTCCTGCTAGTTTTATACTCTGCGTACAAAATACTGCCAGACAACAATGTTTCCAAAAGATCATTAGAGGGCCAGCCCAGTACAGTCACAACCACGCAAAAATGCCAAACCCATTTAGAGGAAAGTGGGTCAGCTGGGGGAGTCAGGATTCGCAGTAAATATGTATAGAGAAAATTGGAAAACAATGGCTAAAACAACCTTATTGTGTCCACCCTGCACTATGCCATGTATGGCTGGAATTAATACTTCCCTGCCCTCACAGGGAGACGCGCACAGTGCACGGCGCTCGATTTTGTACCAATTACTATACGATGTAGTTGGCAGCTTGTTTATGCTTAGGCATTAATAAGCCCAAATTTGCTACTCTTTAATCTCGGCTTACTTAGTAAGAAAAAGCTGACACAAAACCGCCAAACTTCCTTCCTTTCAAAATAAGATATATGACATTTGTGTACATCTTTATTCAATTACTAACCAGTACTCACCACTACAAACCGTGTAGCGAGGTTTATGACCTGACGACCCAGGACGACTGGAATTAAACAAGGGAAGCGAACTGTTCTTTTATTATTAGTATTAATTATTGTTGTTATTATTATTATGATTATTATTATTATTATTATTATTGTTGTTGTTGTTGTTGTTGTTGTTGATGTTGTTCTTGTTGTTGTTATTATTATTATTATTATTATTATTATTATTATTATTATTATTATTTTTATTTATTATTTTTATTTATTATTATTATTATTATTATTATTATTATTATTATTATTATTATTATTATTATTATTATTGCTATTATTATTAGTATTATTATTAGTATTATTATTATTATTATTATTATTATTATTGTTGTTGTTGTTATTGTTGTTATTATTAATATTATTAATATTATTATTATTATTATTACTGTTATTGTTGTTATTATTAATATTATTAATATTATTATTATTATTATTATTATTATTATTATTATTATTATTATTGTTATTGTTATTAATATTATTAATATTATTAATATTTTTATTATTATTATTGTTATTATTGTTATATAATGAGACAAATCTCACAAGAAGAGAATTACATAAATAAGTAAGAATAGAGAGTAGGAATGTAAAGATAGGAAACTTGGTAGTGTGGCCTGGATGTTATTTACTCAGCGTCAATACGCTTATCTTATCTCGTATGTCAATACACATATATTACTTCTTAAAGGGACAACTTGTTAAACACCTCTTGATACAACTATTTATTAATTCACTCAATGACATGGGCACATTAATATCACTATTATATCGGGGTACTAACACATTATGCTTTACGTTACTTGACACTGACTCTCGGACACACCTGAATGAATACACTTCCCACAGTAGGTAACTCACCCTAGGACGTTCTGACAAGACTCACGTGTACCCTGACGTAGGCCCAGTGAGTGCTGGCTGGGCTGCCTCCTATGGGAGAATCTGCTCAGCTGGCGATGCCGTGGTCTGGTCGGGAAGTCTCCCTCCCGACCTGGGGAGGGGACGTGCGTGACACTGCTTAGTGAACCGAGTGACGACCCGAACGGGAGAGAGATGACAGCAACCAGAATGAGAATCAGTATGACCAGAATCAGAATGATAATGATAATCATAATGCCCGTGCACGGGACTGTAGGGCCTTTATATGGGGTCGGCCCAGCCGGCTTCTGACCTCTAACAATTAACACTAAACTGGTTTGATCTGGATAGCTGTGTGCAGGTGTGGTCCTGCCCAGGTGTCTTGGTTAGGTGCGGTTGTAGGTCACCCGGCTCACGTCATTAGCGGGCGAGGTCAAGTCCCTTGGGTCGACCTGAGGTGTGTCAACCTGGAATGTGGTGGTACCACGAGGTCTGTGGTGTACTTGCTGTTATATGTGGCATAATTCTGGGCCGTAAGGTTTGGTCTGACAATCACTCATTACACCTCCCGCCAAGACCAAAGCTTCATCACAGAGACTGATGCCACATATAGACAGCAACATCACGTGTGGTGTCAAAGATAATCCCTGGGGCGATAACATAGTCTCACATTCACAAACAACAATCTCATAGGTGTATGTTTTTCTACTGGCGCTAGTTTGATCTGACAAAGCTCACTATAGTTATTATTATTATTATTATTATTATACTGAAACTCTTCAAATTTAGGAAAGTCTCAAGTGTTAATCCTGAAGGCCCCTGCCTACCTCCTCAATATGTACTGTACACCTTCCCCAGCCACCACCCATCTCAGCTTAGCGTCTTAGAGTCAATATTCTCCTTACTTTTTTTTTCACACAGTCGTCTCCCTGAATTCTGATCAGTACTAGAATGAGAAGAAAGGGTGAAGTGCTTAGCTTTTATATTATATATTAATAAATACTGTATCGGTAGTAATGTGAAAACAATAATAACAAACAATAAGACAATGCTCTGTGGGGGAGGCTACTGTGCGGGCCCTGAACACGCCAAATCATTTTTTATTTAATTTTTGTCTTTCTCGCGCATTTTTAGTCCTGATCAGTTTTTTGTCCTTCAGTTTTTAAATTATGTCTTTATATTTTTGAATATCACTTTCGTCCATTAGTGACCCATCTTTTCTTCTGAGGGCCTCATTATTTTCAAGTTTATTTTTAAAATCTCTGAGAAATTACCTTTATATTTGAAAGCTCTTCATCGGCTTTTCCACTACCTTATCCGTGAGGTGGGTGGCGGGAGGAGACCCACTGTCTTCCTCCTCCCCGACGGTGAGGTGGGTGGCGGGAGGAGACCCACTGTCTTCCTCCTCCCCGCCGGTGAGGTGGGTGGCGGGAGGTGACCCACTGTCTTCCTCCACCCCGTCGATAAGTTTTTCATTATATTTTTTATTTAATTTTTGTCTTTCTCGCGCATTTTTAGTCCTGATCAGTTTTTTGTCCTTCAGTTTTTAAATTCTGTCTTTATATTTTTGAATATCACTTTCGTCCATTAGTGACCCATCTTTTCTTCTGAGGGGCTCATTATTTTCAAGTTTATTTTTAAAATCTCTGAGAAATTTCCTTTATATTTGAAAGCTCTTCATCGGCTTTTCCACTACCTTATCCGTGAGTTGGGTGGCGGGAGGAGACCCACTGTCTTCCTCCTCCCCGACGGTGAGGTGGGTGGCGGGAGAAGACCCACTGTCTTCCTCCTCCCCGCCAGTGAGGTGGGTGGCGGGAGGAGATCCACCGTCTTCTCCCCCTGTCGATAAGTTTTTCATTATATTTTTTTTAATTTTTGTCTTTTCTCGCGCATTTTTAGTCCTGATCAGTTTTTTGTCCTTCAGTTTTTAAATTATGTCTTTATATTTTGAATATCACTTTCGTCCATTAGTGACCCATCTTTTCTTCTGAGGGGCTCATTATTTTCAAGTTTATTTTTAAAATCTCTCAGAAATTTCCTTTATATTTGAAAGCTCTTCATCGGCTTTTCCCACTACCTTATCCGTGAGTGGGTGGCGGGAGGAGACCCACTGTCTTCCTCCTCCCCGACGGTGAGGTGGGTGGCGGGAGGAGACCCATCTTCCTCCTCCCCGTCGTTAAGTTTTTTATTATATTTTTTTATTAGTAACATAATACTGTGGAGCAACAGCATGGTGGCTCCCACTACTGAGCTTAGCCAGGGGAGGGGTGGCTCAGGCTTTGGGGTCACCCCATCCTCCTGAAGGGCTTTGATCATTATTTTTTGTTGTTGTTCCATTATGTTAATATGTATGAAATCCCGTAAAAAGGGGATGCTTTCATATTGCCCGGGGTTAACTTTTGGGAGAGATATTTTCTCTGAATTTAAATGGGTTTTATTATGCAATATGGAAATATATAATGCAGTACGTGCCATATCATTACCATGTCACTCCAATTTTAGTCTTTATTTTTGACGATCGCCGCTACCTATTTCTCAGTACGTTTACACCGATTCTTTTAACAGTGTTTTTAGTTCCATATTTAACATGCCATGAACACTTAAGCCCAAAAGGGACAGACCAATACTTATGTGCATTTTGAGGTGAATTAATTTATACTTTTATTGCCTATTGTCTCTCATTGTACTGGCATTAGAGAATTATAATCAGCTTGGAATCTAAGTAGTTGATGATAAAGTATGGACAGCATATAATGGTGGAATAGATGTAGGTGCTTCCGAGTGAAGTTAATGAGAGGTGAAGAGTAAAGATAACAGGCCGAATGAGATATGGAATGTGAGTGAAGCTAACAGGAAAAATGAGACATGGAAGGTAGTAAAGATAATAGGCCAGATAGAGACGTGGAATGTAGTGAAGATAACCCAGGCCTAATGAGACATGGAATGTAGTGAAATAACAGTCGAAATGAGACATGGAGGTAGTAGAGAATAACAGTCGAAATAGAGACATGGAAGGTAAAGTAAAAGATAATGAGCCGAATGAGACGTGGAATGTAGTGAAGATAACAGGCCTAATGAGACATGGAATGTAGTGAAGATAACCAGTCGAAATGAGACATGGAAGGTGAGTGAAGATAACAGGCCGAATGAGACGTGGAATGTGAAGTGATGAAGGTAACAGGCCCTAATGAGGACATGGAATGTAATGAAGATAACGAGTCGAATAGACCTTGGAATGTGAGTGAGATAACCTTGGGCAAAATGAGGACATGGAAGTGGTAAAGATAATAGGCCGAATGAGGACGTGGAATGTAGTGAAGGTAACAAGCAAAATGGAGACATGGAGGTGAGTGAAGATAATGGGCCGAATGGAAACGTGGAATGTGGTGGAGGTAGCAAGGCCTAATGAGACATGAATGTAGTAGAAATAACAGGTCAGATGAGCCATGTAATGTAAAGTGAAGCTAACAGCAGGCAAAATGAGACATGGAGATGTAGTTAAGATAACAGGCAAAATGAGACATAGAGGATGAGTGAACATAACAGGCAAAATAAGACAATGCTTTGTGGGGAGGCTGCGGGCCTAGACACGCCAAAATCATTTTTTATTTAATTTTTGTCTTTCTCGCGCATTTTAGTCTGATCAGTTTTTGTCCTTCGGTTTTTAAATTATGTCTTTATATTTTGAATATCACTTTCGTCATTAGTGACCATCTTTCTTCTGAGGGCTCATTATTTTCAAGTTTATTTTAAAATCTCTCCAGAAATTTCCTTTATGACTGAAAGCTCTTCATCAGCTTTTCACTACCTTATCCGTGAGGTGGGTGGCGGGGAGGGAACCCAATGTCTTCCTCCTCCCCGACAGTGAGTGGGTGGCAGAAGACCCACTGTCTTCCTCCTCCCCGCCAGTGGAGTGGGTGTTGGCGGAGGAGAGACCCATTACCTTTCACTCACGCCGGTGAGGTGGAGGTGCAGGAGGAGATCCGCCGTCTTCCTCCCCCCTGTGGAAATAGGATTTTTCATTATATTTTTATTTAATTTTGTCTTCTCCTTGCATTTTAGTCCTGATCAGTTTTTGTCCTTCAGTTTTAAATTATGTCTTTATATTTTTTTGAATATCACTTTCGTCCATTAGTGACCCATCTTTTTCTTCTGAGGGCTCCATTATTTTCCAAGTTTATTTTTAAAATCTCTGAGAAATTTCCTTTATATTTGAAAAGCTCTTCATCGGCTTTTCCACTACCTTATCCGTGAGTTGGGTAGCGGGAGGAGACCCGCATCTTCCTCCTCCCGGCTGAGGTGAGTGGAGTGGCAGGAGAAAACCACTGTCTTCCTCCCCCCGACGGTGAGGTGGGTGGCGGAGAAGACCCACTGTCTTCCTCCTCCCGCCAGTGAGGTGGGTGGCGGAGGAGATCCGCCGTCTTCCTCCCTGTCGATAAGTTTTTCATTATTTTTATTTAATTTTTGTCTTTCTCGCGCATTTTTAGTCCTGATCAGTTTTTTGTCCTTCAGTTTTTAAATTATGTCTTTATATTTTTGAATATCACTTTCGTCCATTAGTGACCCATCTTTTCTTCTGAGGGGCTCATTATTTTCAAGTTTATTTTTAAAATCTCTCAGAAATTTCCTTTATATTTGAAAGCTCTTCATCGGCTTTTCCACTACCTTATCCGTGAGTTGGGTGGCGGGAGGAGACCCACTGTCTTCCTCCTCCCCGACGGTGAGGTGGGTGGCGGGAGGAGACCCACTGTCTTCCTCCTCCCCGCCAGTGAGGTGGGTGGCGGGAGGAGATCCGCCGTCTTCCTCCCCCCCGTCGATAAGTTTTTCATTATATTTTTTATTTAATTTTTGTCTTTCTCGCGCATTTTTAGTCCTGATCAGTTTTTTGTCCTTCAGTTTTTAAATTATGTCTTTATATTTTTGAATATCACTTTCGTCCATTAGTGACCCATCTTTTCTTCTGAGGGGCTCATTATTTTCAAGTTTATTTTTAAAATCTCTCAGAAATTTCCTTTATATTTGAAAGCTCTTCATCGGCTTTTCCACTACCTTATCCGTGAGTTGGGTGGCGGGAGGAGACCCACTGTCTTCCTCCTCCCCGACGGTGAGGTGGGTGGCGGGAGAAGACCCACTGTCTTCCTCCTCCCCGACGGTGAGGTGGGTGGCGGGAGAAGACCCACTGTCTTCCTCCTCCCCGCCAGTGAGGTGGGTGGCGGGAGGAGATCCGCCGTCTTCCTCCCCCCTGTCGATAAGTTTTTCATTATATTTTTTATTTAATTTTTGTCTTTCTCGCGCATTTTTAGTCCTGATCAGTTTTTTGTCCTTCAGTTTTTAAATTATGTCTTTATATTTTTGAATATCACTTTCGTCCATTAGTGACCCATCTTTTCTTCTGAGGGGCTCATTATTTTCAAGTTTATTTTTAAAATCTCTCAGAAATTTCCTTTATATTTGAAAGCTCTTCATCGGCTTTTCCACTACCTTATCCGTGAGGTGGGTGGCGGGAGGAGACCCACTGCCTTCCTCCTCCCCGACGGTGAGGTGGGTGGCGGGAGGAGACCCACTGTCTTCCTCCTTCCCTTCTTTAAGTTCCTTATTATACTTTTTGATTAGTAAAATAATACTGTAGAACATCAGTATGACGGCTCCCACTACTGAGCTAAGCCAGGGGAGGGGCGGCTCAGGCTTTGGGGTCACCCCATCCTCCTGAAGGGCTTTGATCAATATTTTTTGTTGTTATTGCATTATGTTAATATGTATGAAATCCCGTAAAAAGGGGATGCTTTCATATTGTTCGGCGTTAACTTTTGGGAGAGATATTTTCTCTGAATTTAATTGGGTTTTCTTTATCCAATACGGGAATATATAATGCAGGAGGCGCCACATCATTCCCATGTTATACCAATTTTCGTCGTTATTTTTGACGATCGCCGCTACCTATTTCTCCAGTACGTTTACCGATTCTTTTAACTGGTGTTTTAGTTCCATGACCCAACATGCCATGAGGCACATGGCCAAAAAGGGGACAGACCAATACTTAATGTGCATTTTAAGTGGAATTAATTTATACTTTATTACTTATATTGTCTCTCATTGTACTTTACAGCATTAAAATATAATCAGCTTGGAATCTAAGTAGTTGATGATAAAGAGTATGGACAGCATATAATGGTAGAATAGATGTAGGTGCTTCCGAGTGAAGTGTAGAAGGTAGTAAAGATAACAGGCCGAATGAGATATGGAATGTAGTGAAGCTAACAGGAAAAATGAGACATGGAAGGTAGTAAAGATAATAGGCCGAATGAGACGTGGAATGTAGTGAAGATAACAGGCCTAATGAGACATGGAATGTAGTGAAGATAACAGTCGAAATGAGACATGGAAGGTAGTGAAGATAACAGTCGAAATGAGACATGGAAGGTAGTAAAGATAATAGGCCGAATGAGACGTGGAATGTAGTGAAGATAACAGGCCTAATGAGACATGGAATGTAGTGAAGATAACAGTCGAAATGAGACATGGAAGGTAGTGAAGATAACAGGCCGAATGAGACGTGGAATGTAGTGAAGGTAACAGGCCTAATGAGACATGGAATGTAATGAAGATAACAGGTCGAATGAGCCATGGAATGTAGTGAAGATAACAGGCAAAATGAGACATGGAAGGTAGTAAAGATAATAGGCCGAATGAGACGTGGAATGTAGTGAAGGTAACAAGCAAAATGAGACATGGAAGGTAGTGAAGATAATAGGCCGAATGAAACGTGGAATGTAGTGAAGGTAACAGGCCTAATGAGACATGGAATGTAGTGAAGATAACAGGTCGAATGAGCCATGTAATGTAGTGAAGATAACAGGCAAAATGAGACATGGAATGTAGTTAAGATAACAGGCAAAATGAGACATGGAAGGTAGTGAACATAACAGGCAAAATAAGACAATGCTTTGTGGGGGAGGCTACTGTGCGGGCCCTGAACACGCCAAATCATTTTTTATTTAATTTTTGTCTTTCTCGCGCATTTTTAGTCCTGATCAGTTTTTTGTCCTTCAGTTTTTAAATTATGTCTTTATATTTTTGAATATCACTTTCGTCCATTAGTGACCCATCTTTTCTTCTGAGGGGCTCATTATTTTCAAGTTTATTTTTAAAATCTCTCAGAAATTTCCTTTATATTTGAAAGCTCTTCATCGGCTTTTCCACTACCTTATCCGTGAGTTGGGTGGCGGGAGGAGACCCACTGTCTTCCTCCTCCCCGACGGTGAGGTGGGTGGCGGGAGAAGACCCACTGTCTTCCTCCTCCCCGACGGTGAGGTGGGTGGCGGGAGAAGACCCACTGTCTTCCTCCTCCCCGCCAGTGAGGTGGGTGGCGGGAGGAGATCCGCCGTCTTCCTCCCCCCTGTCGATAAGTTTTTCATTATATTTTTTATTTAATTTTTGTCTTTCTCGCGCATTTTTAGTCCTGATCAGTTTTTTGTCCTTCAGTTTTTAAATTATGTCTTTATATTTTTGAATATCACTTTCGTCCATTAGTGACCCATCTTTTCTTCTGAGGGGCTCATTATTTTCAAGTTTATTTTTAAAATCTCTCAGAAATTTCCTTTATATTTGAAAGCTCTTCATCGGCTTTTCCACTACCTTATCCGTGAGGTGGGTGGCGGGAGGAGACCCACTGCCTTCCTCCTCCCCGACGGTGAGGTGGGTGGCGGGAGGAGACCCACTGTCTTCCTCCTTCCCTTCTTTAAGTTCCTTATTATACTTTTTGATTAGTAAAATAATACTGTAGAACATCAGTATGACGGCTCCCACTACTGAGCTAAGCCAGGGGAGGGGCGGCTCAGGCTTTGGGGTCACCCCATCCTCCTGAAGGGCTTTGATCAATATTTTTTGTTGTTATTGCATTATGTTAATATGTATGAAATCCCGTAAAAAGGGGATGCTTTCATATTGTTCGGCGTTAACTTTTGGGAGAGATATTTTCTCTGAATTTAATTGGGTTTTCTTTATCCAATACGGGAATATATAATGCAGGAGGCGCCACATCATTCCCATGTTATACCAATTTTCGTCGTTATTTTTGACGATCGCCGCTACCTATTTCTCCAGTACGTTTACCGATTCTTTTAACTGGTGTTTTAGTTCCATGACCCAACATGCCATGAGGCACATGGCCAAAAAGGGGACAGACCAATACTTAATGTGCATTTTAAGTGGAATTAATTTATACTTTATTACTTATATTGTCTCTCATTATTAGCACACAGCATTAAATTATAATCAAGCTTGGAATTTAAGTAGTTGATGATAAAAAGAGTATGGACAGCATATAATGGTAGAATAGATGTAGGTGCTTCCGAGTGAAGTGTAGAAGGTAGTAAAGATAACAGGCCGAATGAGATATGAAAGGTAGTGAAGATAAAAGGAAAAATGAAACATGGAAGGTAGTAAAGATAACAGGCAAAATGAGACATGAAATGTAGTAAAGATAATAGGCCGAATGAGACGTGGAATGTAGTGAAGATAACAGGCCTAATGAGACATGAAATGTAGTGAAGATAACAGTCGAAATGAGACATGGAAGGTAGTGAAGATAACAGGCCGAATGAGACATGGAATGTATTGAAGTTAACAGGACAAAGGAGACAGGGAATGTAAGAAAGTAAAAGATAATGGAAGCCGAATGAGACGTGGAATGTGAAGTGAAGATAACAGGCCTAATGAGACATGGAATGTAGTGAAGATAACAGGTCAGATGAGCCATGGAATATGATGAAGATAACAGGCAAAATGTGAGACATGGAAGGTAAGGCTGAGATAACTGGGCCGAATGAGCATAGGAGATGTAGTGAAGTTAACAGGCCAAATGAGACATGGAATGTAGTAGAAGATAACAGGTCCAGATAGACACAGGAATGGAAGTGGTATCAGAGCAAAAGCTGAGACATTGAATGTGAAGGCAAGAAGTTAACAGGCCGAATGATAGACCATGGAATGTAGTGAAGGTAACAGGCAAAATGAGACGCCGGAAGGTAGTGAAGTTAACAGGCCGAATGAGCCATGGAATGTAGTGATGATAACAGGCCGAATGAGTCATGGAATGTAGTGAAGGTAACAGGCAAAATGAGACATGGAAGGTAGTGAAGGTAACAGGCAAAATGAGACATGGAAGGTAGTGAAGGTAACAGGCAAAATGAGACATGGAAGGTAGTGAACATAACAGGTCGAATGAGCCATGGAATGTAGTGAACATAACAGGCAAAATGAGACATGGAAGGTAGTGAAGTTAACAGGCCGAATGAGCCATGGAATGTAGTTAAGATAACAGGCCGAATGAGCCATGGAATGTAATTAAGATAACAGGCAAAATGAGACATGGAAGGTAGTGAAGTTAACAGGAAAAATGAGACATGGAAGGTAGTGAAGTTAACAGGCAAAATGAGATATGGAAGGTAGTGAAGTTAACAGGCAAAATGAGACATGGAAGGTAGTGAAGTTAACAGGCAAAATGAGACATGGAATGTAGTGAAGATAACAGGCAAAATTAGACATGGAATGTAGTGAAGATAATAGGCCGAATGAGCCATGGAATGTAGTGAAGATAACAGGCCTAATGAGACGTGGAATGTAGTGAAGATAACAGGTCGAATGAGCCATGGAATGTAGTGAAGGTAATCGGCAAAATGAGACATGGAAGGTAGTGAAGTTAACAGGCCGAATGAGCCATGGAATGTAGTGAAGATAACAGGAAAAATGAGACATGGAAGGTAGTGAAGCTAACAGGCCGAATGAGCCATGGAATGTAGTGAAGATAACAGGCCGAATGAACCATGGAATGTAGTGAAGAAGACAGGCCTAATGAGATATGAAAGGTAGTGAAGATAACAGGCCTAATGAGACGTGGAATGTAGTGAAGATAACAGGCAAAATGAGACATGGAAGGTAGTGAACATAACAGGCAAAATGAGATATGGAAGGTAGTGAAGTTAACAGGCCGAATGAGCCATGAAATGTAGTGAAGATAACAGGCAGAATGAGCCATGGAATGTAGTGAAGATAACAGGCAAAATGAGACATGGAAGGTAGTGAAGTTAACAGGCCGAATGAGCCATGAAATGTAGTGAAGCTAACAGGCAAAATGAGACATGGAAGGTAGTGAAGATAACAGGCAAAATGAGCCATGGAATGTAGTGAAGATAACAGGCAAAATGAGACATGGAAGGTAGTGAAGATAACAGGCAAAATGAGACATGGAAGGTAGTGAGAAGATAACAGGCAAAATAAGAATGGAATGTGATGAATAACAGGCAAAATGAGACATGGAAGGTAGTAGAGATAACAGGCAAAATGAGACATGGAAGGTAGTGAAATCCATATATTACTCCTGTGAATATACTTTTCCTTACCATCGAATAATTCTATCCAAATTGCTTCTGTATTCATTTCAGTTTGTATATCATTACTTATTTCACACTTCGGATTATCGCTGAAATAGATTGCTACTCAGCTTCCTCTCCGAATCTGCCTATCGGTATAGTATGGTAGTGGAGGGAAGGTTAGTTGTTTGGACGGTCGTGGAGGGAAGTTAAGTTGTTTGGAGGGTCGTGGAGGGAAGTTAAGTTGTTTGGAGGGTCGTGGAGGGAAGGCTTAGTTGTTTGGACGGTCGTGGAGGGAAGTTAAGTTGTTTGGAGGGTCGTGGAGGGAAGTTAGGTTGTTTGGAGGGTCGTGGAGAAGTTAGGTTGTTTGGAGGTCGTGGAGGGAAGTTAGGTTGTTTGGAGGGTCGTGGAGGGGAAGTTAGGTTGTTTGGAGGGTCGTGGAAGGAAGTTAGGTTGTTTGGAGGGTCGTGGAGGGAAGTTAAGTTGTTTGGAGGTCGTGGAGCTAGTTAGGTTGTTTGGAGGGTCGTGGAGGAAGTTAGGTTGTTTGGAGGGGTCGTGGAGGGAAGTTAAGTTGTTTGGAGGGTCGTGGAGAAGTTAAAGTTGTTTGGAGGTCGTGGAGGGAGGATGGGTTGTTTGGGAGGTCAGTGGAGGAAGTTAGGTTCCCGGAGGGTCGTGGAGGTTAGTTAGGTTGTTTGGAGGTCGTGGAGGAAGTTAGGTTGTTTTGGAGGTCGTGGAGGGATTAAGTTGTTTGGATGGTCGTGGAGGGGAAGTTAGGTTGTTTGGAGGTCTGTTTGGGGGAAGTTAGGTTGTTTTGGAGGAGGTCGTGGAGGGAAGGTTAGTTGTTTGGAGGGTCGTGGAGGGCCGGTTGTTTGGATGGTGTGGAGAGGAAGTTGGGTTGTTTGGAGGAGGTCGTGGAGGGAAGTTAGGTTATTTTGATTGATCGTGGAGGATTCTGGTTGTTTGGAAGGTCGTGGAGAAGTGGAGTTGGTCGTGGAGGGATTAGGTTGTTTAGAGGTCGTGGAGGAAGTTAGGTTGTTTGGAGGGTCATTGGAGGAAGTTAGGTTTTTTGGATGGTCGTGGAGGAAGTTAAGTTGTTTGGAGGTCGTGGAGAGAGAGGTTGTTTGGAGGTCGTGGAGGGAGAAGTTGGGTTGTTCCCGGAGGGTCGTGGAGGAAGTTAGGTTGTTTGGAGGGTCGTGGAGGAGGATGGGTTGTTTGGAGGGTCGTGGAGGGAGATTAGGTTGTTTGGAGGGTCGTGGAGGGAAGTTAGGTTGTTTGGAGGGTCGTGGAGGGAAGTTAGGTTGTTTGGAGGGTCGTGGAGGGAAGTTAGGTTGTTTGGAGGGTCGTGGAGGGAAGACAGTTGATATTTGTCAGTTTAATGGCTCTTGGTTTTCCCATAATACATAATTAAACTCTATACGAGTCTATATTTGAGTGAATTATTGTCTTTAGTGGATAATATTTTTATATGGCATTTTAATAATTATTTTACGACTAATATTTTAAACTGTAGAGGGTATTGACCAAACAGGAGCCAGAGAGGTTTGCAATGACCAATTAGATGCCAGGCAAGGTAGCAATAACCAATTAGATGCCAGGGAAGGTAGCAATAACCAGTCAGGGGAGGCGTTGAGGCGTTGAGGTCAGTCTTTGGAAGTTTGAACAGCTGCCTCAGTGGTATCAGTGCTCGTCAGATTACGCAAGTGGTAGGTCTCTAGTTTTTTATGTGCGATTTTTAAGCTGTATTTCTAGACAAAATTACCGAGAGGAACCATTTTAGAACATTATTAACATGAATGTCTGTAGTGTTTAGTGATATAAGAAAAAAGTGATGACTTAATACGAGAAGTGATGATTTAGAAGGATTAAATCACGGGAGCGTTGTCAAGTTTGGGAATTTAAACTTCATAGAAAACGAGAACTTCACACCTGAGCCATGACTGAGGTGAATTATTAATTAACCGACTTTAAATTAAACAAATATTCTTCACATTCTTTAAGAGATAATAATCGTTTAATAATGAATTTGATCTTATTAATAAGTTGATTATCTAACTATTTTAATATTGTGGTAATTAAGAAAAAATGGACGAGTTATCTCGTGCCTGTGACACGCGAATCTGCCAAGAAACAGTTACCAGTTATGGATTCTATTAAGTTTGGTTAGGTTAAGCTAGGTTAGGTTAGATTAGGTTAGGTTAGGTTAGGTTAGGTTAGGTTAGGTTAGGTTAGGTGTTTTTCCCAAAAGGTCTAGTTATAGATATACAGTGGTTAAAAAGTTTATGGGTTCACGACTGAATAGCCTGATTGTCTATATAGCTGTTCCTGCAGTGTAGACTAGGCTATTCAACCGGTAACAGCTGTATAGCTACAGCGAATAGTATAAATTTTGTCTCAATGCCTGGGGAAAAGAGGTGGTGGTCCTGAGACGACTCACCACACCTACAATTTCACAGATTCATATTAATGAATTATAACACTTTCGTGCCGTCAATGAATTGCCATTTCCTAGCCTTCTACGTTGTCTTCCCACTCGGCGACTTAAGTTATATCTGGCTAGGAAAGTTTATCCGATGAAGCTGTCGGCGTGTGAACTATGCTTCTTCATACTTATCTCTCAGCCTCGACTCTCACCGTCTCTGTGAAGCTTCATTTTGTCAATAGAACTCTGAATTAGATTGTAATAAATTTCTAATATTTTATTTAGCTAACACCAAACGATTTTATTCACTAGAGAAAGACCTCTCTTACCCAAGGGACCAATAAATAAAATACATACTAAGTGGTTAATTATACACTAAATTAATAGATTTATTCTGAATTAACATAATATCTTTTTTAAACAAGTCAACGGGAAAAGATAAGCGGGTCCAACTAGATGTGTTCCGTGCCTATGCGTCCCGCGGCATCAAACAAAACCCTGACTTTGTGATCTCTCTCATAGAAAATCCTGTTTTCCGTTCTACTTGGCACTCACTTTGTTACTGAATGATTTTGCCTCATTGTATTTTTTTCCTCTTTGGTAAATGAGTTATGAGAATAATATTAGGTTCTTTATATGAGCGCCGTGAAACGTAATATTCGGGGTTAATTATTACACTTTGATGTATTAGTCAGAATATATGATTTGAAAAGATACCTAATATTCCACCAGAAATAATCCTAGTAGAAATAATCCCAGCCGAATTAATCGCAGGAGAAAAAATCCCTCGTATCAAACTTCTCCACACTGAGGTGAGTAAATTAACTGATGTGTTCCCTTCTTGGCCTTCACGACATTAAACCCTGGAAATATTTTATCAACTTTAGTGTAACAGCCAATTTCCTCATCAGGGGTGAGCTTTGTATTAATCCCTGAGAGCGAAAGACAGATAGAGAACGGGAGAGAAAGCGGGAAATAGAGAGAAGTATAGAAAAGAGAGTGAGAGAGAGAGAGAGACGGAAAAGGAACAAGAGACAGACGGAAAAAAGACGGCTAAAGATTTATAGGGAGTAATAATAATAATAATAATAATAATAATAATAATAATAATAATAATAATAATAATAATAATAATATCAATAATAATGTTAATAATGCTGATAACAATAACAAAAATAATAATAATAATAATCAGAAGACTATTCAAAAATATTTAAAGTGGAGGGCCATGGTCGCCAACCCTCACACGAGAAAATAGCACTATGACTGATTGAGCAGTGAAAGAGGAAGTACTCTGAACACAAAATTCACCAAGCCAAGAACAAAAAAAAACATTTGAAAATATATTTCCTGGTGTGTCAAATGCTTCTTTATGCTTCATCATCACTAATGTCTACGTCATCGACCAGTCTCTCAGTCGCCGCATTACCCAGTTGACGAAATAAATCACAAACGAGACATGGATATTCGTTTCTTTCCAATAACGCAACTTGAAATCCTCTTACGTATGCAAATGTGATGGAACGATGTATTTTAGTGCAACTTCGCCTCGATCACGATACATCCAGCAGTCGACAGCGGGTAAAATCACAAAGAAATAGGTCGTTTCTCAAGCTCCGATCTAGCCATGTACAGACAAATGCTCACCCCTCCCCCCCCTTCCTCCAAGTCGTTCGTATACTGAGATAATGAAACAAAAACGACTTCATATAATGCTCTTCCTTTCAACTCTAAAATTTTCTTTTATAACCTTTAGTGTTTGAGTGTCTGTCACCTGTTATACCTCACATCGCTGTACGTAAAGAAAAATAAAATCTTTATTCGCTTTCATGCATCATATACACTCCGTAGAGACTGTAAAAAAAACAACCCGTGTGACGTTTGTTAGGTCATAATTACCTCTCGCCTCGGTATATAAGAATTAGTCCCACTTTAAAGGGTTGTGACTGGTCGGGTACTCCAGCATACGTACACAAACTTGAGACAGAAACTACACCTCGGTATTTTTACATAGTACATACGAAAGCTGTGATTTGATGTTAGTTAAAAAAATAGAACTGATTAATAGTATATACAAAAATTGAGCAAATTAATAATAACGTTGATTGATGTTGCATTAATTATATATTATTACCGGTACAGTATATAATTATGGTTCAAGTATTTATATTATAGAAATGATGAATACAATATTAATAGATGTACTGGTGTTACTACTTCTACTACTACTACTAATAATAATAATAATAATAATAATAATAATAATAATACCCATTATTACAAAAAATATATGAAAAAATAGACATGCACCACAATTATCACCGTGACCGGGATTACTTTACACCCGGGTCAGGTAATGTGTTAATTACAAGGTAACATTATCCCACTGACCCCTACACTGTGCCCTAACAATGAAAGAGAAATGTGATGCATAATAACCCGTGACAGTGATCCCATACCCCCATTATCACAACACTGCCTGACGTTATCCTAAATGCTATCAGTTGATGGGGGTGTGATGACCGGGGTATGATAACAACATTATCAGCGACATGTAAACACGAGGTAGTCTTCTCGAACCCTTGAATGTTGTTGGTCTAAGCAAGAAAGCAGATGACTAGATGACACCACACAGCTACGCCAGTCTATCCAATGAAGAATATCAAGGACTGAGTTAATCATTACTCACACACACACACACACTTGGTAGGGAAAAATAAACCAATATGTGTTGAGAAGTGACTTTGGAACTCAACTGGGTATGTGTCAAAACTTGTGCGTGCGTTTCTTTGATGTCTCCAGATACGAACGCAAGTTAGATCCAAAGCTCTCGTGTTGGTTATCGTAGCGAAAGTTTTGTCATGAGCACAGACACCAAGTTTGGAGAGAGAGAGAGAGAGAGAGAGAGAGAGAGAGAGAGAGAGTAATTGTGTAAGTTATTGACTGGATTAAAACTGTAACGACCCTGATCTAGTGATTCTCTGTATACTATTTTAGTTTGGAGTTTCTATTGTATCCTGTTACAGTGTGGGAGTTGTTCTTTATATCCTGTTACAGTATGGAAATTGTTCTTTATATCCTGTTACAGTGTGGGAGTTGTTCTTAATATCCTGTTACAGTGTGGGAGTTGTTCTTGATATCCTGTTACAGTGTGGGAGTTGTTCTTAATATCCTGTTACAGTATGGGAATTATTCTTGATATCCTGATATAATAACAGGAGATGACTATATGGAGCATCTCACCATGATTAAAGACATAACACATTCCATTCTGTATCTGGAGTAAATAATCTTAACATCAACCTTTATATACTGAGTTAACTAAGATGATAAGAACAAGTCTTTTACCACACAAGGTGATATGAGATGGTAGTGATGACTCTCTCTGATGTAGTGATGACTCTCTCTGATGTAGTGATGACCCTCTCTCTCTGATGTAGTGATGACTCTCCTTGATGTAGTGATGACTCTCCCTGATGTAGTGATGACTCTCTGATGTAGTGATGGCTCTCTGTGATGTAGTGATGACTCTCTCTGATGTAGTGATGACTCTCTCTGATGTAGTGATGGCTCTCTCTGATGTAGTGATGGCTCTCTCTGATGTAGTGATGACTCTCTCTGATGTAGTGATGACTCTCTGTGATGTAGTGATGACTCTCTCTGATGTAGTGATGACTCTCTCTGATGTAGTGATGACTCTCTCTGATGTAGTGATGACTCTCTCTGATGTAGTGATGGCTCTCTCTGATGTAGTGATGACTCTCTCTGATGTAGTGATGACTCTCTCTGATGTAGTGATGACTTTCTCTGATGTAGTGATGACTCTCTCTGATGAAAATTTGCGTTATTATTATCCTCACTACCACGTAAATAGATATTGAATTTCTACCACAACGAACCTAGATCCAGTTTGAGGTGGCTGATAAGGTCTGGGTCTACTTTGAATTATATAAATACCGTTTGTCTATCGGTATATATATTTTTTTTATTCAAGGTATCAGGGGAAGAGCCAAGAATGATATACGTAACCTTTACCTGTTGAGTGGGTTCTTTCTGTTGAGTGGGTTCTTTCTGTTGAGTGGGTTCTTTCTGTTGAGAGGGTTCTTTCTGTTGAGTGGGTTCTTTCTGTTGAGTGGGTTCTTTCTGTTGAGTGGGTTCTTTCTGTTGAGAGGGTTCTTTCTGTTGAGTGGGTTCTTTCTGTAGAGTGGGTTCTTTCTGTAGAGTGGGTTCTTTCTGTAGAGTGGGTTCTTTCTGTTGAGTGGGTTCTTTCTGTAGAGTGGGCTCTTTCTGTTGAGTGGGTTCTTTCTGTTGAGTGGGTTCTTTCTGTTGTGTAGATTGATGCAGAGAGACGAGTGTTAGATGATAGAGGCACTGTGTTTACCTCTTGGGATTGATGTAAGTATACAGTAGGACTAGTCTTCAGAAATGTGATATGTTTACAGTATGTGGCCTGTGAACATTAATGGATTACATGACCAAATATACGGGAGAAAATAGAATTAAATCAGTGTTATGTGTGATTTGAGGATGGGGTATGTCAAGGATATGAGGGTGAGAGAGGAGATCGTGTATCTTATTTCGAAGATGTTTTACCGCTCTGCCTGTGCTGTCCCCTGTGGAATGGTATGGTAACTGCCTGATTTTGTTTTGCTTTCATTTTATTGCTCTCTCTCTCTCTCTCATACAGCGTTGGAATAAAGAAATACTAAAACAACAACAAAAGTACGTTCGTGGTTTCTTTATTAACATAGTTCCTCCCACAGAGTAGAAGACTTTACAGTAAATACTTAGAACTATATTTGATTACCTTCTAACAGTTAAATGCATCTCTTAACGTTAGTCTCTCATCAGGCTCAGTATTTTCCAATGTAGAAAAAAAATGATACATAGAAGATTAAATAACTTTCGCCAGATTTATTATCATTGTTGGTTGTCTCTGCCATGTCCTGTCAATGGGGGGGGGGGGCAGAGACGACGATTATGATGAGTGTTTAATATTTACAGACTTGTTTTATTTATAAATGTTTATATTGCTGTGTGTGTTGCAGTGTGACGTAATCTGAGTGACACAAGGAAGATATTAATTCGTTTGAGGGTAATACATGTATACATATGAATATAGATATAGATGGTGTTTAGAATATGTATGCTAAGGTATTCATACATACATGCATATATTTACGTATGCATACATATACTGTACATACACAGATATAGGGAGGTACAAAACGCACACAGAGATATACAGTAGACACACACACACACACACAGATACAAAAACTTACATACATTCCAACTATGTACTTGTCAAACGAAATTACCCCCACGATCACTCAGACAACGTCTACCAGATTCATATAAAAAATCCTGTGAATGAAACATCAATTATCATTATTTTAAGTAATTTCCATAACTCCTCAATCATTGTGCTCACGAGTCCACTAATTAAAAGAATTTCACCTTAGTGTCTAAGCTCTTACTAAAACAAAAATACTATGGCGAAGTAAGCGAAGTAAAATAAAAGAGTGATGGCGCCTTTTATAAATACTTGCAAAAAAAAAACATTGCGTGACTAGATACAACTTCAAGGAATATAATCGTAGATGAGGTTTACATCCGACGATTGTAAATAAGACAAGTGTAGGTAATCTCTTTCTTGATTTAAACTTTTTCTCACTATGGGAAGATTATAATGTATAAGGAACATGCGATAATAACAATGTGAGGGTTTCCACAATGAGGGATACTTCAACTTCTTTGCATGAATGGTGTAATTTTTTATTCAATTCGTATAATACTTGTGTGTGTGTGTGTGTGTGTGTCTGTGTGTGTGTCTGTGTGTGTGTGTGTGTACTCTTGTGTTGTGTGTTCCCCTTAACATACACACAGTTATTCCCAGCCTAACAGTCTTGTTCTCCTAGTCTTACAGTCTTCTCCTAGCCTGACAGTCTTCTCCTAGCCTGACAGTCTTCTCCTAGCCTGACAGTCTTCTCCCAGCCTGACAGTCTTTTCCTAACCCGCCAGGCTTCTCCTAGTCCTAGCCTGACAGTCTGAAACATTGCCTTTTCTCTCGTCTCAAATTAACTCTCACTGGGAGTCGCTCGTTAAGTGGGATTCGGGAGGATTTATATCCAGTGCTTCGTATTCAACCAACACCCTTTAATTGACCAAGGATTATCGGCTATTGGGTTATTGGTAATATCAAATGGCAATTATAGCGAATTCTGAGTACGGGTTAACCCCCCCCCCCCACACACACCAAAAGAAAAAAGAAAAACAATGTGAATGTAATTGTTATCATACACAACGCGCCCGAATTGCAATAGGAGATTCGAACCGTAACTGGATTCGGATTCATGAAGCTTCAAAATAAAAAAATGCCCAGGATATTTCTGTGTTTATTATGGGTTGGCATATAGTGATGGAGGAGAAGGGTGGTAGAGGAAGGGGTGAAGAGGGTAGGGGAAAGGGTAGAAGAGGGAGAAAGAAGGTGGAGGAGAGGTAGAAGAGGTAGAAAGGTAGAGGGGGTGAAAATTGTATGAGAGAGGGTGGGAGATGGGTATGGGAAAGAAGGAGAACGTGAGGAGGGAAAAGGAGGGTGAGAAAGGGGGATAGAGAAGAGGGAAAGAGGATTGATAAAGTGGGTGGAGGGAGAAGGGGGCAAGGAGAGGGTAAATGGTGCGAAGATACGGTGTGGGAGAGATAAAGGAGGGGAAATAGGATGGGGTAAAAGGTATGGGAAGGGGGTGAGGAGAGGTTGGGGAGGGTAGGATGAATAAAGGTTGTAGAGAGTGGGGAGGAGAGGGGTGAGAGGGAGGTAAGAGGGGTAGATATTGGGTATTTATCACAGTATTACAGGTATTTAATTGGCTTTATATGTAATGGAACATCAATTCACTTTTATCTGACTTTTTTTTTTCATTTACCAATTGAAATATTTTTTTCTCTCTTGATTTTTATATATTTTTTTCAATAGTGTTATCTGAGTTGGGTTTGGTTAGGTTAGGTTAGGTAAAATTATTATAATAAATACATTTCTCACTGATATTTAACTTGAGAAATGCCTCTTCTCTCTATAACAACGTCTCTTTTTCCCTCCCATAATATCTCTCTCTCTCTCTCTCTCTCTCTCTCTCTCTCTCTCTCTCTCTCTCTCTCTCTCTCTCTCTCTTTCCTCCCTTGGTGAGAGTGTGGTGTGGCCTTACCCTGAGGAGAGTTAAGCGAAGTGCGTTTAATTACCATATATATTAGCCAGCTTAATGTTGGCTTCAGAACAGAGGAGAACCGAGTGTACTCAAGGGGGATTTTGTCCTTGTAAATTCTACTTTGATTAAAATCCTGTGGTTATTACTCCTTGGGTTATAGTCGTGTTTTTTTGAGTGTGTGTCTTTCTACTTCAGTTTAATTATTTTATGGTATATGGAAAAATGTATAAAGAAAATAGCCTCTGTTTCTCTCTATCTCTCTCTTTCTTGCTCTACTTAAAGTTTTAGAATATGAAGAGGTAGTGATGGAAATGTTATCGTTCATGTAGCGTCGATTGTGGACTTCTATATCACTAATTAGGGAAAGGGAAATAATGTTAACTTTTACTATCAGTTGTCCCCACCTGAGAAGCACACCTCTACCGTGATTCTTCTCTTGTGAGTTTGGTATTAAAGCTGTAGTGAAGTTATACAGGTAGAGAAGATAAGCTTAATTAACTCATGAATAACTAACAGGTAGGTCTAGTTTTGACTCGTAAGTGTTTGAAGAAATTGACTCTTTTGTTGTAATATTATTGAAGCTACTAGACATTCTTAAGCTATTGTTTTGTTAATATAATCCCTATCAGAGCCGGGTTAGCTCTTAGTCAACAGACATAGATATTAGCATTAATACTGTTATATATATCTGTTGTCCTCAAGTATACTAGAAAGAGGTAAGGCAGCTAGTTTGTCAGACATCTTATGAATTACTGTCTTAAGAATAAACTCTAGGTCGTTCAGGAAGCACAAGAACGTATCATTTTCAACAGACCTTATAAGCTATTCATTATATATATACACACGTGTATCAAAACGTACAAACACCACACAAAAGACCATCTGCCCCAACACCCTGGACAAAGCTGTTTCAGGGAACCTTCTTTAAGCCTAATGATACATTATTCCCTATATTACTGTGTCAAATTTTACCAGAAATAAAATATTTAGATTATTTTTGCATGTGAATTCTGAAACAGCTTTGTGGGATTCGGTCTTAAGTATGTTTCAAATGAGTTGTTTATAAACTAATTATTAGCTGTTAATGACGAGTGGAAGATTCATTGTGTAATGATTAAGACACCATTTATTATTAGAGTGAATGATCAATTAAAACAAACACATTTGAAAACATTTTAAAAATAAAATCTCAAAAACTATATTTTCCATAGGCTATACATATAAGTGGTACACCACTAATCAAGTGTTTGAGGGTAACTTAAAAAGAACACTATACTTAAGCACTTATTATAAAGTAAACACGTGTGAACTATTAACAAAGTCTCTATGTTCATCAGTGGTGGCCAGGAGGCATTATTCCAGTATATAATCATCACTCCCCACAGCTTCTCTATATAACACATTCCTATATTATTGACCGTCTAATAACATTCTTTTAAATATGATGAATTTTCTCTTATGTTCCAGATTATTAGATTATGTGCACAAGCCATTGATAATTTATTTCTAACTAGCCATTATTATTTTCAACGATATCAATGATCTTTCAATTACAGCGGGAACTAATTATTTCAACAAACCATTACATTGTGTACGATGGACAGGAATTCCTTTACTTCTGAGCTCTTCTAAGTCCATGGCAACACACTAAAACCTTTATCTCTCTCTCTCTCTCTCTCTCTCACTGTCTCTCTCTCTCTCATTTATGTACACAAGCAAGAGAACTTAAAGGTCCTATTTACCAGCACACCATTACATAAACACGATATATCTCAAGTGTATACTGAAAGTTATATTCACGTATTGTGTTCTCTCTCTACAGTGTATTTCTGAACATCACCCGCTAAGGACTGTGTGTGTGTGTGTGTGTGTGTGTGTGTGTTGGCGCGCGCGTGTGCGTATGTGTCAGCAAGTTAGAGGGGAGTCTCATAGCTCCCACTGACAGTCACTCCTCAGACAAGAAACTGTCAGAGGTGTATTTCTCTCATGGTCTTTACCATCAGGTTACATCCCTTTCAGACGCTGCTCTCTAAGGCTCCGTCCATCAGGGGGATTTCATCGGGTTCCCTTTGAGCAGCAGAGTCTAAGTCCCCGCTAGTCTGCTTCCCTGTCTTCGTTCCCTGGAGTTGCTGTGACCTTTGTTGTTTAAGCAGATGTTCCTGTTGTTGCTGTGCTGTGCGGGTGTGATCGATGGTCGCGTAGATGGTGGAGTCTTCAGAAGAGCGTAATGTACCATTGGCCCCGCTAGCCCCCTGCTTCTTGTGGCCCTTCTGTTTGTTCTTGCCGTTGTTGAAGGTGATTTCAGCGTATTCGACTTCGTCCTTGGCGGAATTCTGAAGGGAAATAATCGTAATGATGAGACGTTAGGGTAACATGAGGGAACACTATGAGGTAACTATGAGGGAACACTGAGGGAACACTATGAGGGAACTGTGAAGGAACACTGAGGGAACACTATGAGGGAACTATGAGGGAACACTATGAGGGAACTATGAGGGAACACTGGGGGAACACTGAGGGACACAGAGATGGTATGACTATCCTGGTCTAACTTTACCTATGTCAAAAGCTGATGTGTTTAATAACTGGGTAAAATATGAGGTTTTCTGTCTTACCTATTTGAGACATGAAAACACACATGCATATTACACACACAATACACTTTTGTCCACACACACACGCACACACACGCACACACACACACACACACACACACACACACACACACAGTAAACCTTAAGCTTCTGCATCCTATCTCTAACAATATAACATAACCTGTCTACAAAATTATATAAATCATATTAGTACAGTGAAGTATATGGAGAGTTATTCATTAATTTCGTAAGTAATATCTTACGTTAATGGCTGAAGTAAACAAAGTTAATTAATTATTATATTTAGCGGCAAAAGTGAAGCAGGTGTAAAAAAATATGACAGACAGGTAGACAGACATACGCGCGCGCGCACACACACACACACACACACACACACACACACACACACAACACAGTCATCTCCATCACTAACATTAACCATCCTTACTTAAAGTTCTCCTCCGGCCCATTAGAATAATTAGGGAACCTCTCATAAGTTTTTCTAAACACACATACACACACACACACACACACACACACACACACACACACACAATTAGACAGAGAGAGAGAGAGAGAGAGTGAGACAATTTCATATCACTGCTAGATTCCTATGAGATATCCCATTAGCCCTCAGTCTCTATAGGGGCCAAGACATGTGTGCTTCTCATATATCACAAGGGAGATCTTAACTCGTATTGTATGGTGAGCTACGTCCTTGTCCATACTCTCTCACCTTCTCCCTCCTCCTCCTCCCTCCTACCTATGTCCGTTGTGATGGAGGGAAGGAGGAAGGGAGAGAAGAACGGAGGAGGGGAAGGTGGAGTCAGTGCTCTCGCGATTCTCAGTTTTTTGTGGAATTTGTTTGAGTTTATTGTTAGTACTGAATGTGTGTGTGTGTGTGTGTGTGTGTGTGTGTGTGTGTGTGTGTGTGTTGATTGGTGTATCCTAATTATAACATAGATATTCATGTATTATAATCGTATACCATATAACACGTAATATTTAACTGTTATCACTCGTTACATAATAACACTTCACAATATAACGCCCTTTATGTTATCACGATTATATCAAGTGTTAATATAGGTGTTAAGATTATATAATGAGTTTTATAACATGTATATAACAAGTGTTGGGAAAATATAACACTTAATGTGAAATATAATAAGTGGTATAGACTGTGTAAGTGTTATGGATAGGTTATGTATATTAGCGATAAGTCATACAGTAGCGTCTCCTGTCGCGGAAAACTATCAAAACAAATTTAATAACACACTATTATCATATTTAATATATATGTAACAGCAACATAACAGCATCAATAACAACAGTAGTTAGTAAAAGCAGCAGTAGTGGTAGTACCAACAGCACCAACAGAAGTAGACTAATCAATACCTCGTTACCATACCGCTACTTGTGTGTGTGTGTGTGTGTGTGTGTGTGTGTGTGTAGGTACCAAATGTTACCGTGAAACATAACTCAGTGTTATTTAAGGTAGGATTGGTAATAATGATAATAATACTAATGATACTAATAATATTATAAGAGTATTTATCTACATATATTTCTATTAGTGTTAGGAGGCAATAATTATTTTTTTTAACGAGTTAGGAACCACAAGTACTTATATCTAACTATACCTAATCAATAACTACATATACAAAATTATATGTATGATGTATAATTGTATATATACGGTATATAATGTTTCCAATTGAGGCGTAATTCATCAGGAGCCACAAGCGATTATTTCAACCAGTCCTACAAGGCAATCAACGCACATAACACAACTCGGCATGCAAGTATTGACATACATACATACAACTTGCACTTACGTGATTTTAAACAGTGTGCTGGAGAACGCAAATAAATTAAATACATTTGGAAGGCAGGGGAGCAGGCAGACAGTGGCTAGCAGGCAAAAGAACAACAAGACTGAAAGAAAAATTAGATAAATACGGGAGATGAGAAAGAGCGATGGAACGAGGAGGAGATGGGAGAGGAGAGTTAACAAAATGAGGGAATGATGATGGAGGGGGGGAGATAAGATAAGAGATGATAAGATAAGAAGAAGGAACAATTATAAGATGAAAGAGTTAGAACAGTGGATAAAGGAGTAAGAAAGAGAAATAGAGGATATGAGAGACTAAAAGATAAACAACGTGAATAAAATAGATGATGAATGAATGAATGGGATGAAAAGAGCAGTGAAGACTTAAGAGAAGGGAGTGAAGATAAGGGAAGTTGGATGAGAAGGTAGAATATAATTTAAGTTAAGAAGGGGAAGGTTTACTGAGGGGGGGGGGGAGGTGTGGGGATTGGGGGGAGTGGGCAGGAAATGGGTAATAAATTGATACGAGGTGGAATAAATTATTTAGAAATATATTACCTGGGAGTTAGTTCACCATTTAATTACCTATGGTTTAGGGTGAGGGAAGGGGGATGGTGGTGATGAGGGGGAGAGAGTGAGAAGGAAATAGGGGTGAGTTAGGAGGAGGAAAAAGAGGAAGTGGTGAAGGAGGAGGTGGGAAAGGAGGTGATGTTACAGGAAGAAGGATGGCAGAATATTACTCAATAATATACAAGTGTTTAAAGTTATCCTCATTATGCATTTTGTTACATACAGTTTGTCGAACATTAATCTTCGGTGGACCATAAGAGGACTCGAGGTTTTAGAATGACTTTATAAACCTTCAGTCATGTTTAAAATCTAAAATAAATACACAAAAATTATCATCAATGTTAAGTATTAATTTAAGGCATTAATTCGATAAGCTGATCAACCCCTCGAGTACGATGACTTAACTCATTGAACAAGGTATCTTAACCCCTTGAGCATGATGACTTAACTCATTGAACAAGGTATCTTAACCCCTTGAGCATGATGACTTAACTCATTGAACAAGGTATCTTAACCCCTTGAGCATGATGACTTAACCCATTGAACAAGGTATCTTAACCCCTTGAGCATGATGACTTAACCCATTGAACAAGGTATCTTAACCCCTTGAGCATGATGATTTAACCCATTGAACAAGGTATCTTTAACCCCTGGAGCATAGATATTCTAACCCATTGAACAAGGTATCTTAACCCTTGAGCATGATGACTTAACCCATTGAACAAGGTATCTTAACCTTGAGCATGATGACTTCTGCAACCTATTGAAGTATCTTAACCCTTGAGCATGATGACTTAACCCATTGAACAAGGTATCTTAACCCCTTGAGCATGATGACTTAACCCATTGAACAAGGTATCTTAACCCCTTGAGCATGATGACTTAACCCATTGAACAAGGTATCTTAACCCCTTGAGCATGATGACTTAACCCATTGAACAAGGTATCTTAACCCCTTGAGCATGATGACTTAACCCATTGAACAAGGTATCTTAACCCCTTGAGCATGATGACTTAACCCATTGAACAAGGTATCTTAACCCCTTGAGCATGATGACTTAACCCATTGAACAAGGTATCTTAACCCCTTGAGCATGATGACTTAACCCATTGAACAAGGTATCTTAACCCCTTGAGCATGATGACTTAACCCATTGAACAAGGTATCTTAACCCCTTGAGCATGATGACTTAACCCATTGAACAAGGTATCTTAACCCCTTGAGCATGATGACTTAACCCATTGAACAAGGTATCTTAACCCCTTGAGCATGATGACTTAACCCATTGAACAAGGTATCTTAACCCCTTGAGCATGATGACTTAACCCTTTGAGTATCATGTCTTAACCCCTTGAACTAAATGACTTTACCGTTTGAATACAATGACTTAATCCCTCAAGTAAGATATCTTAACCCTTGGAACACGAGTAAGATAACATGATAGCTTAGGAGTCAAATCTTCAAGGAGTTTAGAGAAATAATTTTTTACAAAGATACGCGTTGTGAGACGATCATATACTGTACACATTTAACCTTCCAAGTCATGGCAAGACACAGGAACAGGGGAGGAGGTGTTGACAACCATTACAAAAGCAGAGTCCAGCACAGTCAGGTTTCAAGGAAGCTCGAGAGAATAACTTGGCAGATTAATGACGAAATGAATGTAGGAAAATGCGATTACTTATATGAATAATTATGATTAAATTAAGTTGGATTTTTCTAACTAAACTGAAAATAAGTTGAATGATGAATATTCATAGTTGATATTTTAATTGTATTTGTAAATAGTCGTTCCTATCCGTTTTCATATCTATATTGACAAGCTATATTATATATCTAGTAAGGTCTATTATATCAATGGTAAACTATGATATATGACTCCCACTACAGAACCACTGAGGCCCATCCCCCATCCTGTTCAGTATAGTACCCGGAGGAAAAATTACCATGTACAGGAGGGTGGCGCTGGACACTGCCCTCTTTACTTCCTACCAGAGCGGAAATTGTACCCGGTTCGTAGTAGAAGGCGGAGAAGCATCGAATAAAAGCCTTAGTTTATATCTTACTAAAACACCATAACGTATGTTGGGAGTTATTAACGACGTGTGTTAATAAGTAATTAATTTAACTCTTAAAAAAAGTAGAGTGTTTAATAATGAAAGGCATTACTTAATATCATTTATCTCCACTAAATACGATTCAAGATTATACAAAAAAAATCAAAGTTTAGCGATAATATTTGATGTTTGGTTTGAGGCTCAGATGGAGGTTTTTTTTTACCATTATTTGTGGGTCTTTACTCCCCTAGGATTTCCAAGATGAGAGACTTAACTATCGTCTACCTAATGAAAGTAAGGAACATGTCAAGGGTTGTCTCCTGCTAATGAGAACAGTACGCGTCTAGAGAAAATTAAAAATACAACAGGGTCATTATGTCTTCCAGTGAGTAAAGGTGAACGTGAGGCTTATGTGATTAATTGTCTCTGTGTTCAGGTTGTATATATATTTAAACACGTCTTCAGAACTTTCGTGGAATATTTATAGAAAATGTGGATAAAATCTTTTGTGGTGTTTTAAGGTTGATTATTTGTTTAATTTTGTTTTATATAGTTAAGGGACTAAAGCTTGCATATATAGCACTTGATTAGACACTATATATATGCTTTCTTCATCCTGCCAACCGCTGGTCCACCAAATTTGAGGAATAAAGGATGAGAAATTATCTAAACTAGGGGAAAAGTTGTATTATTAAGAGGTGAGAAAGAAGTTATTTGAGAAACAACTTCTAGAATACTTACTACGAAAGAGATTCATGTATTTAAAGTTAATAACAAACATATTAAAGTTGTTTACAAGTTATAAATACTTTTCAAAAAATCCTGATGGGGTGATATGAACTGTGTCCATTCCGAGAGTTCAATATCAGCTAAAAGAGGGAAGAGATGTAACACTATAAATATCAATACACATAAGAAAGTATGAATATTTAGTGTCCTGAGAACTGAAGTTAGACTACTACTGTTGTGAATATCAGTGCATATCACCTTACTTTATGTACAGTATACAGAGCCTTAAGCTACCAGATGACATTAATTCTTACAAAAGGAAATCATAACATCAATAAAGGGAATTTTGTCACCAAATATTTCACACAACACAAACTACAGTGCCAACTCCATCAAAGGACAAACAATCTAGAACACATTTAGATCACATGAATCACCGAGGCACAGACACAGGGAGCTACTGGCAAGACATTACAGAAGGATATAGATGCAGGAGCAATAGGGAGGGTAAGGGGAGAGTGTTTAACATGCTAAGCTGCCTACCTACCTCTGAGTTCTTGGTGTTCTTGTCATTGTTGTCGTAGGGGACCGTCTCGTAAATATTGGCGTGTTTCAGCTTCTGAGGGATGCCGTCGACATCCTCGTAGGCAGGGTCGGCTACATGGTGTTGTGGAGGGAGAACACAAGGTTACTTGTGATGTGAGTAGGGAGTTAAGTTACCTAGTTGAAGTGTGTGTGTGTGCGCGTGTGCGTGTGCGTGTGTTTGTGTGTGTGTGAGAGCATCTATGAATATGTTTATAATTACAGTGATAATAATCATAATAATGAATAATAATATACGATTTATTTCTAAGAATTGGATACACAACATAAGTAACTGTGAAGATACTGCCAGTAAGAATTTATGTACTTACAATGAACTAGTGATACAATGAAGTAAACTACGAGCATTATACATAACCGAGACGTGATAGCATATAACATCATGGTAATAGTGTCAACATTTGGGTTCATCGCCAAACACACAACTCAACGGCGTCAGTCATTACAGCTCTTAGTTAAATATTGTAATGATGGCTGACGAGTCCTTGTAACTTTCAGTCTTGTTTATGGCTGTATTAGTAATGGCGAGTGAGTTGAATTTATTGATGGAGTTTTATAGCGGGTGGTGATGAGGGGCTGCTTGACCTAACACACACACTCGTTTGTACTGTATATCCCTTATACCCACATGACACCTTTAAGACTTAAGGACCATAAAGGGTAACTTTCGTCATCGTCTCCTATGATAATTCTACCATGTGTCTGTACTATGTTTCCCTTTATGCAGTCCCTAAATGAACCTTGAGTATCATACAGGAAGAACAATAACACTAGATAATCTAAGTTCAGAGTTATCGAAGAAATTTGATCAGATTTTAATATATAAACATTTAGAATCAATGTCTTATTATTCCATAACTTAAATGTTGACCATTATTCTGCCTGACCGACTATGTGTTCAGCAAGATCAGTCCACTCAGTCACTGATATGTATGACAAATAACCTCTAATACAGTCAATAATAAACAGAGGAATATTATACGAGGGTTACAGTATGTGGCTCATGTGGTTCCATATGTTTTTGTTTGCATTCTTAGTGGGGAGATGAATATAACTTATCGTGTTTGGGTATAGAGGTCTTGACGGGCATTTCCTCAGGTTTGTTCAGTCATATAACTAAGGTATTGGAACACGCTTTAGTGACTGTGGGTATAAGAAGATCTTTAACAGTTTGTCATGATGATGTTGATGATGATGATGATGATGATGATGATGTGTAATTGTATATATGTCTGTGTTTGTATGTTTCTGTATATGAAAACAAATTCTAAATAACAGTTTAAATAATACACATGCTAAACAAACACATTAACTACCAATTTAAATGCAGCCAATACTATTTATTTTACTAATCATCCCAACCCGCTACTGTACATTCAAGATCAACTTCCCAAAAGCAGATGACATGCACGGATAACAACAAAATTATCGTATTCCCCTTAAAACTCCACATAGTTGTAGGAATGTAGCCCCTTCCATCTTACTTCAACCACATAAACTACTACACTACAACACGTCGTCAGTAATCACCTACCTACGATACCTACAGTACTTCCAATTTTTATACCGAGCTTTACCATCCAGTTCCCGATGGCGGTCTCCAATCTGATGTTATTATTCACAGGCACTACAAGGACAGAACTTATATTGAAAAACCTTCTGATGGATCAACCTGAAGAAGGCTTACCACCATATAAACACGGCCCTCACCACAAGCACAATCTCTTCCCCCCAAAAATAAGGTCCTGAATAGATATGTCGATGGCCTCAGCAATACCCCTAGACTAACGCCACGACAATAACAAAAAATACACGACAATCACAACAATAACAACCCGTATGGTGTATCAATCTTCACCATAACTACTTCATTATACCACCATGATAAATTTACTCATCATACCATTTTAACAACCCTCAATTCCATCACAATGACAAATTTTACCACGACACCGCCATAATATCTTCGCCATAACACCATCATAACAACACCATCATAAAAAAAACCTTCACTGCAACACCTTCACCATAACACCATCATAATACCATCATAACAACACGTTCACTACAACGCCTTCACTACAACACCTTCACTACAACACCTTCACCATAACACCTTCACTACAACACCTTCACTACAACACCTTCACTACAACACCATCACTACAATACCTTCACCACAACACCTTCACTACAACACCATCACTACAACACCATCACTACAACACCTTCACTACAACACCATCACTACAACACCATCACTACAACACCTTCACCACAACACCTTCACTACAACACCTTCACTACAACACCTTCACTACAACACCTTCACTACAACACCTTCACTACAACACCTTCACTACTAACACCTTCACCACAACACCTTCACTAGTCATCTTCACCATCACTACAACACATCACTTCACCTTCTCACCATCACTACAACACCATCACTTACCTTCACTACAACACCTTCACCATAACACCATCATAACACCATCATAACAACACCTTCACTACAACACCTTCACTACAACACCTTCACCACAACACCATCACTACAACACCATCACTACAACACCTTCACCACAACACCTTCACCACAACACCTTCACCACAACACCTTTACTGCAACACCTTCACCATAACACCATCAGAATAATGCCCCTCATTACCACAAATAATAACAACTCCCATTACAACATAGCACCATTATATCACAACACTGTAGTTACCACCACAAGAACTACCCCTCCCTCTCCCTCCCTCTCTCTACCTCTCCCTCTCTCCCTCCCTCTCCCTCTCTCTCTCTCTCCCTCTCCCTACCTCTTCCTGCGGGTCCAAGGAGCTACTTGAGTGAGTCTGGTCCACTTGACTGTTAGTCTCTCTCTCTCAAGTGTACAGGTAGCATCTCACCCTCTCTTTAAAGTGTATAGTAGCATCTCTCTTTAAAGTATAGATAGCATCTCTCTCTCTCTCTCTTTTTAAAGTGTATAGATAGCATCTCTCTCTCTCTCTCTCTTTAAAGGTATAGATATATCTCTCTCTTTAAAGTGTATAGGTAGTCTCTATCTATCTATATAGTAACATGACGTTCCATTTCACAATGTTATTCTCTGTCTCTCTCTCTCACCGCTCACTCACCAGTGCGACAGAGGATCACATCGGGACCATCGCTGCCATCCTTGCTGTGGTGTAGAGGAGTGTGGGGTACCTTGATGCCTGATGCTGGGTCGTGGCGCTCCTTGGCTCTACGTGAGTTCCCCCTCAGCTTCATCACCACCACCACCACGATCGCCACCAGCACCAGAAATCCGACCACGCAGATCAGACCTCCCAGGATAGGAGTGATGGGGAAGATATGTGTAGAGGGCGTAGCTGAGGAGTACACATTAGTAGTTTATTAATGAGGTAATTATATAGAACAGACTTCAGGTGATGGTCATAAGAATCTGAAAAAAAAAGTGAAAATCGTCATATATTTAGAGTTTGATATTATTGTTCTTGGTTTTGTTTTGTGTATGTCTTCGTATTTGACTATCAGAGTGTCCTTAATTTCTGTTTATCACCTTCTCTCTATCTTACTCTCTCTATACACACACATTCACCTACGAAAAAAAGTAGTGAGTCTTCGTTTACTATCATAACCAAACTATAATCACATTAGGGTTAGGTTAGGTAAGGTTAGGCTATGTTAGGTTAGGTTAGGTTAGGTTAGGTTAAGCTAATTGGGTTAGTAATGATATATTCTTTAATAGTTATTATTTGTTTTTCTACGTAATATCGCACTTGTATAAAAATATTTAAATATATATATTTTTTTATTCTACATATAGCAGCCGTCAAATCCTTGGTAGAGCAGGTAAAGTCTGGCGTGGGTTGTAGAGCCGCAGGGTGAACACTGACCAATTTGTTGCGGTTTCATGTATGTAAATCTGATCAAAGTTTGAAGAATAGCTTTACTTTTCATGAATAGTATAGCAGGTGTTGGGTAAGTGAGCCGCTACACACACTGCCACACACGCTTTAATAAAAAATGTCTCCAAGTTTATCTGTGACCAAGAAAAAACACCTTTTTTCCTCGTTTAATGTATGTTTGACATTCGTTCTGTCTAATTGTTTCCTACTCCATTGATGTTTCTGTCTCCTGATTAATAATCTAATGAACATTATCATATATAAATACACTAACACTTTCATGTACTGGGCATATATCGTGTACCTCCTAACTATTGTCTACCTAATTTCTAGATTATAATTTAGTTTCTCATTTAACAAACTAAACTTACGTTATCAGGACCATATAGTTGGCACTGCACATTAAAAAAACTTGTCTATAACATTATATCAACAAAGTTTTCCTCTTGAAATGATTGAAGCAGACATGAACGTTAGCTCATAATATAATAAATAGAATGTGATACAATGGCAGCGAGTAATCCACTTTTCTTCAAATTGAGACATGATATAATGATGATAACTTGGTGTATGATAGTGACCATGACTGTTGTGAGGGCGAGAGTACTGCCTGTGGTAGGTGCTGGTGTTCTGGGCCCTCACTATCACAGCAACTACCGAACAAGCACAATAACAATCAATTTTCTACTCGTGCATATATATATATATATATATATATATATATATATATATATATATATATATATATATATATATATATATATATATATATATATATATATATATATATATATATATATATATACTGATAAGCTGCCGCAACAAAAGATGTCAAGTACGAAAATAAAAAAGTCAAGGAAAGTTATAGAAGCAGAGTTAGCAGGAGAAGAGCCAGCAGGCAGGTGATAAAAACCGAGAGAGAAGATAAAGTTGCTGATATCGACGGGTTGTGGCCGTGAGACAACCCAAACTTTATTATTTGCGACTCCATCACGACGTGAGGCCCTGCACCCACCACAACACTCCCGGGGCTCTCACTCCTATTTTTCTTCTTCCTCACTGCAGGCGCCTGGCTGGACCACAACCCAACCCCCCAAAAACGGAAACATGGTACAGAATGTCTTTATTATAACTCAGCATCGTCATGATCACTCTCCTTTTTAGGGAGTTAATGGAACGCTCATTACGACGTCTTGTCTTTACCAAGGAATAGATGAGGTATTTCTTAACCTCCATTTGTCTCTCAATCTGCCGCGTCTTATTGTAGTGAATGTTTCGAGGAGTCATCTTGTGGCGTGTCTTAACCTCTGTCTGTATGTATATAACTTGGATGTTTTGGTTTCGTCTAATTTAAATTGTCTTGGTTTGTTTTGGTGATGTATCTGGTTGTTGTTGTTGTTCGTTTTCTTTCTTCTCTAATTGGTGATTTAATACAAAAAGTAATATAGACGAATCAAAATAAAAGAAAACAATGCTTAAAACATATTATCTCTCCTTCACTGTTTCTGTTTCCTTATTCTTTTAAATTATTCTTTTCCTTATCTTGGTTTTCTCTTTACCCTTCAGTAAAAAATAATAACTAAACTGAGGCGCGCGCACACACCCACACACCCATATACCCACACACCCACACACCCATATACCCACACACCCACACACCCACACACCCACACACACGTCTTGTTGTGATCTTTAAGTATTGTTTTCATTCCATCTTCTTTTTTGTAAGCATTTATCTTGTTTCTTCTTCATCATCTTCTTCTTCTCCTTCTTTCACATCTATTCCTCTCTATCTCGGTTCTGCTGTTGGGTAGATACAGAGTAAAGTTTACAGGAGGTTTGACTTGACATGTAGTGATTTCCTCGATAGCTTTTGTAAACTTTCATCAGATCTTGTAATCTGGTGGGAGTTGTGACACGACCTGGTAAGACGTTAAACAGTGATCATTACTAAAGGCGAAGAGGGAAGAAAGATTAGGAACAGAAAAAAGGAAGAGGAATTGGATATGAAAGGGAAGAAATGAAAAGGTAAAATATGGGAGGAAGAAAAAAGGAAGGAAAAGGAGTTGAAAGGGTAGAAGAAGGGAAGAGGGTGGGAGGTAGGAAGAGGAGGTGAAGGGGAGGAAGAGATATTAAGGTAAACGTTAGGGACACCATGGAAGTCTTTGGTTAAGTTCAGAAGTCATCGATAGACTATAATGTGTACATAAAAACGCTTTCCCTTCAACAAAAATATTCTTTTTTTATTTTTGATCGCTGGGAGAGAGGCAACGTTTAGCAGTTTTATGGATATGCATCTGACCGCCACACCACACAGCTTCCCAGCCTGTCAAATATCCAGTGAGGACGGATGCATATAGATTGGTTGGCTACGGGTAATATGGGCCAGAAACGTGGCTTATCACACCAATGTGGCAACCAAACTGTTCCCACAGGCGATGGTCACTTATTTTCTTCTTCGTCACTTCTCATGGCTATACAGAAGGCTGCCTCACCTCACTATCTGTACACCAGTGATTATATATATATATATATATATATATATATATATATATATATATATATATATATATATATATATATATATATATATATATATATATATATATATATATATATATAACCACACAAACCACACAAGTGAGCATACAGTAGTGAGGCTGGTAGTACATAAACTCTACGGATGTGTCCTGCCACATTTCACTTACTGGGGCCAATTTCAGGTTTTGGGGGTAGCGTGAACCCGTGCAGGACTCGCTGCTCGCTCTTCCCTTTGATGTTCTCCGCGTATATGCCCAGGAGATAAGAAGTTCCTGGATGAAGCGCTTCTATCGTAAAAGTAGGCTCCACCTTCTCGGTGATATTGAATAACATGTGGCGGGTAGTTCCATCAAATTCGAAGACCTCGGCCACAAACTGCTGCTCGAGACCACCGTCGAAGCCAGGCAGACAAGACACAAACAACGTGTCTGTGGTCTGATTGGTGAGTGTACAGTTGTCAATAGCGTCTGGTTTTCCTGCAGGATTGACCTCAAAGGTACAGGGATCATATTGTTCCCCGATCTCGTTGGCAGCGAAACAGAGCACCTGTCCGTAGTCACTCTCTTTTCTGATTTGGTAGGTGAGCAGCGAGGTACTATCCTTTACAGTAAACTTCTCTTTATCTATGGGGATCAGATTGTCTGGTGTTCTGAAGTACCAGCTGAAGGTGACCTGGCTGGGTGAGGCGTTGACACGACAGTTCAACTGCACCTCGTCGTCCTTGGCAGCTCCCAGGACGCGGTCGGTAGTATCTGAGCACACCGGCACGTCTGAATAAAACATGACCACGAGTAAATAACATTCTTATTCATACTAGTACAAACAAGGCTTCAAAAATGTCATTGAGGATGATGGCTTAATCTATAATTCTTTTTCAGGGCAATAAAATTGAAGTTTTAATCATGAAAGCGTTATACCATCATATTCAAGTGTTAAATAAAGTATATAGTTAAAATTTAAATTAATATATCAATAAATGACTCTCTCTCTCTCTCTCTCTCTCTCTCTCTCTCTCTCTCTCATTAAGTCTTTACTCCATTATCCGCACAACACTGTCACCTTCTACACTTCACACCCAACCACACATCACCACTCCCACCCATCCTCCTCCACTATCCACACTTCATTACTATCCGCAATTATACCTTCACCACCTACACTTCACCAACACTACTCACACTTCACCAACACCTACACTTCACCATCACTCATACCTCACCACCACTTACAATTTCCCACAAACACCCACACTCCATTAAAACATACACTTCACCACAACCCACATTTCACCACAACCCACACTTCACCACCACCTACACTCTACCACCACTCACACCTGACTACCACCCACACTTCACCATCACCCACACTTCACCAGCACCCACACATCACCACAGCCTACACTTCACCACCCACACCTCACCAGCTACACTTACAGTTCACTTTGAGGACGACAGGTTCACTATTGCCTGTCCCGATGATGTTAGTAGCGACGCAGCTGTAATGACCAGCCTGTTGACGTTGGATGTTCCTCAGTTTCAACTTCTTGTCTTTCACTATGACTCCTGCTGTCGCATTCTGCCGCACCAGATTGCCCTGTGGGAGGAAGAGTGCA
>NW_024713349.1:0-75000 GCF_018991925.1 Homarus americanus | reverse complement strand
AGGTTAGGTTAGAGAGATAAAATTCTCTTAGTTATTTATTTTTTAAAAAATTAAGGAAATATGTATCAAATTTAGCCATGTACAAACGGGCTTCCATATACAAACAATATCTCACTAGTTAGGAATCGAACCCTGGACCTCTACGTGTGAACAGGGATCGCTACCAGTGAGGTATTCTTTGTATATATATATAATATATATATATATTAAAATTTTGGCATTTCTCTTCCGATTTTGTAGTCCTTTCATTAAACTCTGGTCATTCTTTTCGATATTAAACGGTTTCCCATTAAATCTGGTCGGGTAGATCTCGATTTTAAAGGATTATTAATTTAAATCGAGGCAATCTTTTCCGATACACCTGTACAATTAGACCAGGTAATAAATCCACACAATACACTTCCCACCCATAACCTAACGTGGTAAGGATGGCGGAGTGAACTACACCAAGTCAATCACCTCAGCCAAGGAAACTCGCTAATCCAAATGATGGGACCAAGTCTGCCCAGCCATAAAGAAAACTTGGGATGAGGGGGGAATTGGTCTCTCTCTCTCTCTCTCTCTCTCTCTCTCTCTCTCTCTCTCTCTCTCTCTCTCTCTCTCTCTCTCTCTCTCTCAGTAGGGGGAATCAGACGGGTGATTGGGAAGTACATAACTGACAGCTATAATCGTACCATCAGAGAGACTGTCGGCCGTAGGGTGTCCTCAATTAACTCCGATTGACGCGCCTTCACGATACAGACTGGATGGGACGTTTAGTTTTGTTTTCTTATTTAAATAGGAAGTTGAGAAGTGGTTAAAGCTTCATGAATAGTAACAAAACCGTACTTGACCTAACCTAACTTAACCTAACCCAACCCAACCTAGCCTATAGAGAATTTCTGTTTGAGCAAAATTAAAAATCGAAGCCCTGAACTTCCTCCCACGACAGGAAACTTTTGTCAAACTCTCATCTCATGTAAGTTTCTAATTTGTTTAGTGAATGTCATTTCGTTCTCTAAATACTGTATAACGTATATAATGTATTTTCTTAACTTAATGAAAGCTATACAGTTTATATTATACACTCCTTCAAAATATGTCGTTCAATACAAAGGAGAAACGAATGACTCTCCTGTTGAAATCTGTCAGTGTGTATGTAATGTTGTTTATTTGTCTGTATATATGTCAAACACACACACACACACACACACACACACACACACACACACACACACACACACTGTATCTCTTGAGTAATTTACATACACAACAACACCTCGACGTCTGGCCTCACAAGACGGGACAGCCTCAGAGACAAAAGTGTCGGGGCTCCATAAAGCAACTAATTGGAATTTTAGAATTCAGCCGACGTTTCCCTGGGTGCAATCCGCCACCTCGTTACTAGCTTGTTATTGCCAACTACTGCGCCGTTAACACTACTGAGGCGCGACACTACCATTATGGGGCCCCACGACCCTTCCTATCCTCCCTTACACGACCCCTCTGGAATCTGCCCCGCTCCGTTGATTCTCGTGGGGGAGGGGGTGGGGGTGGGGGTGCCTATATCCCACGTAAGTGATGATATTGGCGTGAATTACCAAGTGCCCAGTCCTGGCTAATGGGGGAAGGGGTGAGGGAGAGAGAGAGAAGAGGTGAGGGAGAGAGAGGAGGGGTGAGGGAGAGAGAGGAGGGGTGAGAGAAGAAGTGGAAGGAGTGTGTTGGAGAGAACCTAGGAAGAGGAGAATGGGAGAGACCTGTTGTCAGACATTGAGAGACAGAAGGAAATTTCACATCATTAAAAGGCCAACACTTTCCTACTTATCTACGTGTATGCACTTCTATAATATATAACTGACAAATAAACAGCGTATTACTTACATATTCATCTACATATATCAACACTATTATATAACTTTTACATATTAGTGAACTCGTTAATAGGACAACAGATTCCTTTCGCTTGTGATAATGAAGAAAGAATATGATAAAACATAATAAAATTGAGATTTTAATAAAGAAGAGAGCAGAACACAACATGATAGTGATTAATCAATTTTACATCATTATATTAAAAATACCAGGAATGCAATCAATCACACATCTCTCAGACGACAAGGTGAGTGTGATCCAATTGTCCTACGGGAACCTGACAGTCTTCCACACCTGATGTACGATTTATGGTCCAGGAACCTCACCTCACCTCACCTCGCCTCACCTAGCCTGACCTAACCTAACCTAACCTAACCTAACCTAACCTAACCTAACCTAACCTAACCTAACCTAACCAAATCTAACCTAACCTAACCTAACCTAACCTAACCTAACCTAACCTAACCAAATCTAACCAAACCTAACCTAACCTCAAACCACAACAGTCACTGAACGTCACTCTGGGTGGAGAGTTAAAATAGAAGTTACTAAGTTATTTACCTAGGGGAAACACCTGTAAATAAACATGACTCATCGTTTTCTTTTGATGATGCTTACCTGTGATCTGTCCAATGTTGGTTGATTCACGTATTTTCACCAAACATTAACATTGGTTATAATTAAACTTTAAACTAGATTATAATAAGATAATATTACTTCAGTACAAAACTTACTTTGATGTTTGTTATGAGTGACTCCTCAGAGACCCGAGATTGACTCTTTTACTTAAACATATATTGAAGTATTTGTATTTAACACGTTGACTACCCAAGGTTAACACGCCACACTCAGTAGCAGTTAACATACAGTGTGTGTGTGTGTGTGTATGTGTGTGTGTGTGTGTGTGTGTGTGTTGCTGTTGTTCGCTGCCAGGTATAATGTTTCCTAGTCCTATAAAGTGCATTAGATTATTTGTTTGTTGCGTCAATTGATCATCATAAATAATATGGATACCATCATTCCAGCAGCAGATATGAGAGTTGCGGATCTCTGTTCTAAATAACATTGATGCGATGTTTTCTTTTGATCGATTTAACACACAGACACAAACACACACGTCGAGTATACTTATTAAAATAAACACAGGAGAGATAAGTCTTACCTTGTGATACCAGCTGACCTTCTTAACGACAGGATTGGCCTTCAGGTTGCAGATCATCGTCACGTTCTCTCCCTCCGTCATACCGTTTGGCTCAATCTCCTCCAACAGCTCCAAATTCACCTCGGGAACGTCTGTGGTGGTAGTGGTGGCGGTGTGGTGATGTGGGGATGGTGATGTGGGGGTGGTTTTGGTAGTGGTAGTGTGGGGTAGTGGTGGTATGGGGTGTGGGGATGGTGATGGAGATGTGGTGGTGTGGGGGGTTGGAGTGGTGTGGAGGGTAGTGGTGGTGTGGGGGTGGTGGTACTGAGCAGACCTCCAATTTAGTTAGTGTTATTGTTTTTTTACCATAAATTATGAGGAGTTTAAGTTAATTATATTCTGTTATTTTACTCTTTAAATAAGTTTCACGGATTATAGTTATTTTATGAGGCAACCAAAAAGAAGTAAATGTACCAGTAATTGTGTAATTATGTGGTGTGATGGTATGGTAGTTGGTGGTGTGGTGGTGGTGACACTGAAGATGGTGGTGGTAGTAGTGGTGATGTTGGTGGAGGTGACGGTTGTGAAGTTAATGGTGATGATGGTGACCAATAGTGAGGAAGATGTTCATATATAGAGTATGGGGGGGGAATTAGCCAGCGAGGGACTGGCCCATAGAATGTTTAGGTTCCAATAGACACCAATTTAATAGTTCACCATAACGATGACAGAGACAAAGTGGGTCCTTTAGGTGTAACAGCCCGTAAAAGATAAAGTGTATACAGCACATTGGTTGTGTAACTGGCACTACACTCAACCTCCTTCACTTCCCCAACTGTAACGTTAAGTACCCATTCACACCTGGGCGGACTGGGCGGACTGGGGGGGTGTCCTGGGCGCGAATCAGAGACCAGTAGAACAGGAACAGTGTATCCACTAAGCCACCGCAGACATAAAATAGGACAGAGAATGGTAAAAATAGGTGGCTGAAGGAGGTAAGTTAAGGTTAAAAGAGTTTTACTGACACACACACACACTGGTGGTATTAGAGTGAGTGAATTAATATAAACACAGCAGGAGAGATACCAGCTCGTGGGGCTTTCATTATGGAGGAGTGAGAACAGAGCTAAGATAGGTCACTGTGTCTCCTTTTAGATACTACAGTATATTGATATAAACCCAAGTTCTATTTGTATCACAACTACAGCAACTCTGGGTGTTGTTAACCAAGAACTGTGGGGGCAGCTCTCCACCTCCTGCCTCGGGGTGAGAGCGGTAGTCAAGGTAACACGAGACTTAACATTTTTAAAGGGTTTTTAGGTAAGACGGAGAGAAGGATGGAAAGAACGTCTAGAAAGAAAGGGAGATTAAATTTGTAAGCTCTTCTGCCAAGTTCAGAGATGACTCGATTCCAGAAGAGAGAGAGTGAGTTAAGGTCGGCCCTAAAACTTTGATGCTGGGTGGAGGAGAGTGTAATTCGATATTACTGAAGGGGAGATGGAGGAAAAATGTCTCGGGTAAAAGTGAGTATTACTTCTTGGGTTTAAAAAAAGATAGATGACAAAATTAGTGAGGGTTTTGGGGAGCAATAAGACCAAAAAGGGGAATAAAAAGAATATTTGCTTAATAGATACCTGTAATATATACCTGTAATATATAAAGGTGTGGGAAGACAAGATAAGCGACATAAGATAAGACTGAGGTTAGTGTCGTCTAAGTCTGTATTGATTCAGTTGTTGGAAGGATGTTCCTGGTGAGGGGATGAACAGGTTAGGGGCCAGCACAGTATCCTGAGGAACTCCAGCCACAATATGGAAGTCAAAATAGGATTCATTTACAAATAAAATAATGATGTGATTGAAGAGAAAGAAAACATCCAAGCAGACGATAGAACAAATTAAGAAATAAAAGCCATACGAAGGAAGTTTGACAAGGACCTGAAGTTAAACCGTTCTTGACTGTCTTTCAGGTATATAAGTGGTAGGCAATGTGGTGTAAATGTGTTCAGGGAATTCTGCTTCATATACCTCTGATGACACTGATTTTGGAGTGAATTTGTGTCCCATAAACTTGACGACTCGTTAGGGAGAGTGTGGATTCAGTGACCTAATGACTCTGCGTGTTTTGGGCACTCTGAGGTACCGTATCCTGCACCGTGCTCGACTACCTTCACTTCCCAGCTGTTGAATCTGGTGCTTATTCACAGCTGGGTGGACTGACGGTACCTCCTGCACGAATCAACGTCCCGCAGGGCAGTAGGTGAAAGTCGTACCCTCTTGTCTACCTCTATATTTTTTAAGTCAGTTTGTTAAAGCTATGTGATGGATAATGAAGACATTATTGTAGGCTTAATATGAATTAATTTTCGTGAAGTTTTTTATATCCGTAAATGGAGTGGTGAGTACAGGGCCAGAGGGAGACCGACCACATTTCTGTCCAGGATTACTAACACTATTCGTTCAGTGTTTACGATTGTGTTTCCAATAATCTGTGTTATGCGTTTGACTATTGGGCTTTTTTGGGGGCATAACAAGACTCAAGTATTTTGCCGTGACGAGTAAATGTATATTCTATATGTATGAGAAAAGAGGTAAACACATATATTTACATTCCATAAATAATAGTTTATGTTATTCTTTTGTCAATGGTGGAATATTTAGAACTAAGATTCCAAGTATATCAGAGTTCACCAAATAAAACTACTTCAGTGACAATTGATTCGTGATTAGTATCTGGGATCACACAGTACAGTAAGTCAGATACGGTAATAGAAGGAAGACAGTAACCACAAGACCTAGGGGAGCATTTAGAAGGTGAAGACGTAGAGGTTTGGGTGAAGGATAAGGAAAAGGTCAGAAATGTTTGCCTCATCTCCAGGAAGGTGATGGACTTGGCCAGCTGCTTGACGCCGCTGGGGAGGGGAGAAGGCTTCATCCACTTCAACAAGATTGTGAGGGAATTCTTGGATACGATTTTATAGCATCGTGAATGTCAGTTTTGGAAATGAGGTCCCACATGAAATTACAGAAATATTGTAGGAAAGTATTACAGTTTTGATGTCCTGTGGCCTTCTCTTCAGTTGTGAAAGAATTGGTGAAGTGGATGGATACTATTGTACATCTAAACTGTACTTCTTTTAGTTTCTGTATTTTGGTGTGACTCAGTCGGCGTCATGAGCCAATAGTAATGTCATCAATACTATCAATATCAGATATGAGGAATTTCAAGACATAATGCAAAAAAAAATCTTAGAGAAAAGGTTAACAAAAAAATAAATGGTTAAGAGGTTCATCATTTCAAGTTGGTCTTTATAATCCCCTCAGTAAGTCAGTCAGTCAGTCAGTCAAGATTGATACTCATAAAACTAATTGACGCAGCTAAAAATATATTTAGATGAGTAAGAAAACTTTTGAACTTTTGAACAGAGGAGAATTTGAACACTGGAGCCTTGACGTCTTCTTGCGTTTACTGTGATGCTCGGTGATGATAGTCGAGGTGGGAAGCGAGATCGAAACTGACAGCAGATAGCATACATAAACGCTGGGGGCGGGAGAGGAGGGAGGGAAGGAATCTGAATTTAAAAACTGAGGGAGGAACAGGATCAAATTAGCAGCTGTGTTTACGTTCCATGATAGTGTAAATAATCGATGATGATGATGATGATAATGATATTGTTCTCAGTAGTAGTATGGATGGTGATGATGGTGTGAGAGATGGTTGTAGGTGATAGTGTAGATGCCAAGGGTAATCAGTGATGGTGAAGGTGGGTAAAAGTAGGGATTGGAGTGACTAATGATGATGATGATGGTGATTTTTTTATGGTAATGAATACTAATGATGATGATGATGATGATGTTTATGGTGATAATGGTGGTGGTGTTGGCGATAATGGTGGCGATGGTATTGATGGTGATAGTAGTAAAGTGAGAGTAACTTTTAAGAGATAGTAAAGATAAAATATTGGCCTTAACGGTGGTGATTATGGTAATGTAAGTACTAAATAATGGTAGTTTATTTGACATGGTACATGGTAATCGACACTTCCGGTTGTAGGCGTTAAAAAATAACACACCAACACAAATAAAATGATAATATTGTCATTTTCTTGACTTACTCTGAGGATGTTATCGAAGTATAAGCGACCCAAGAATGTAAACACAGAGTACTTCAAGACCTCGGTGGGGAATATTTACATTACTGAATGTATGGGTGGATTTATCTGTTTATGTTATAATTTATGTCTGTTATTGACAATTTGCGTTTATTGATCAAGTTTATGTTGCAATATTACCATAACAGTGATTATATAAGTACATGAAACATCTTAATACACACACACACACACACACACACACACACACAAATAACGTTCAACTTATAATACGTGTTTCATTACAATTAACCTCCCCACCAGCGCCACCTTATGGGAGAGTCACGTCAGCAGCAAGACAATTATTGCAGCAGCAGGAAGACTTTGATCAATATTGGGAGGGGCGAGATCCAAGGGCTGACTGACCGTCTGCTATATTGGCCACTTGAGGCAGGGAGAGGAGAGCGCAATAAGCATTAAGCATTAAACTGACGTGGTATTGGTGGTGGGGCGTCCATCACCTGCCACCAGGAGTCCTTACACACACACACTCTCGTGGTTGTCCCTCGTGTTCTAGGCTGGCCGGTCCTAGTACACCCAGGGTTTTACTTTATTTAACGTATGGAAGACCGGACAACTAGCCAACTGCACTGGCTAACCATTATCCGGTAATACAATCTCCAAATGGCGTAAAGAAACCTGCCCATAGTTTCATCCTGCCTGGGAATCGAACCTAGAACCACTCTTTTGCAAGGAAAGTATGCTAACCATTACACTCCCCCACACACGAACGTATGCCATTACCCCCTCCCCCCCCTCCCCTCCCCACACAGCATTGTAAGTGACACGCGCCTCGAATGAAAACTTGGCGTCAACTTAATAACCTCAGGTGAACAAGTTAGCGAACATTAGAACTCATAATATCTTCAAGGGTCACTGTCGCTCTCTCACTTTAGACATCAAAGTAAAATTAGATATTGTAAAGAGTGAAATTTTTCATGACTGCTGAGAATGTATGTGATATTTTCTTATTTTTTTGAGACGGGGCAGTTAAAACGATCTCTCTCTCTCTCTCTCTCTCTCTCTCTCTCTCTCTCTCTCTCTCTCTCTCTCTCTCTCTAACTAACATTGAAAAATTATCATCTCTTTTTATTCATATTTCCTACATTTATGTTATTGTCAGCGCCAAAAATTATGTAGGAACTTTAGTAGATTAATTAACTTTATAAAATCACAAATAACGACTGACTTAGAGTGAGCTATTTATCTCTTACTGGAAGCTCTAGTCACACACACCAGATATTTATTACCTCAAAACACACAATAATGATAAATGAAAAAAACAACTATTATTTTTATCACTGGATGTTATAACGATTAGGATTTACCGATATGTATAAACCAGGAACCTATCATTAATCACAAGTAATACATCACCCAAGTATTAAACTACACGATACACTTTTATTTAACAACAACAACAACATCAGAAATACACAATAAATCTCAATTAATTCTAAATATACGTGATATTGGGGTCATTCGATGCAGCATTTGTATGTAAACAATAATGGTTGGGAATTCAGTAATCTCAATTAACTGTGTTGTGTTGGTATCGGTGATGTAAACATTATTACGCCGCTAATCTGTGTTCCTGGCCTCACGGTCGTATTTCCCGCCTAACTCTAAACTGTGTTGGTCACTCTCCACCACTACCACCCTCTCTGTGGCTCTGTGATGTGAAATATATTTGATTTCTGGCTCATTATTATAACATTTTGAAACATAGAATATTGTTTAATTTTGCTTGTATATATTTCATTGCATTTTTAATCTCTCGTTTCTCAGTAAGGCTACATGGTTTTTTGGGGAGAGTAGTGTATATATCGATAAATGGATCTGGGATGTGTTTTAACGTTCGTGATAATGACAATTTTGTACATACATACATACATACATACGCGACTGCAAAGATTATAGGGTGATCGTCTCTCATAATACTCACTTGAGGACGATGGTTGAAATTATCCATTTTTTTTCGTCCTAGAAGTAATTATACCTTAGACTATCATCTTGAAAGGGGGGTACGGGTGAAATTTTCTCCCATAAGGATAAATATTTCTTCAGGCGGTCAGAAGAGGCGAATATTGAGCTCACTAACTCAGCTACATTTTCCACCGACGGTCAGAAGAGGCGAATATTGAGCTCACTAACTCGGCTACATTTCCCACCGACGGTCAAAAGAGGCGAATATTGAGCTCACTAACGCAGCTGAGGAGGAGGACTGTAGCATTTAGAAGGCAAGGGAGTAAAGCACCCTTCACCACCATCATCTTCACCAAACACTTACCGGGGCAACGTTAATTACTCCACTAGTAAGAATCATCAAAGTCGACCAAAGAGAAAATGGTCTCGATGTAACTTTTGAAAGACGAAGAAATAAAAAATAAAATAAAAAATAAATAAGTCAACAGAGGGAATATGTCCAGGTGAGTTTGTTGCTGTCATGATTCTAGCTAGCGTCTCCATTACCACCCACCCTCTACCACCACCAACCCTCCAATACCACCCATCCTCTACCACCACCCACCCTCCAATACCACCCATCCTCCATCACTACAATGACTGACGACGTACAGTATGATCATAAATCCTCCATAATGACCATCACTAAAAATTTTCCACCCGACTGGTTTTTTTTCCTACTTGTTTTCCTCTGTGTGAAGGGTGACGACTGTACCGCTGGCTTGTTGGCTTGACAGTTGGGTATGGTTCGATATGGTTCAGTTTGGCGGATATTATTTTTTTTTGTCTTGAGTAAACACACTTAAGTTATCTCTATTAGAAATTACAATTGATTACAGGTGTACAAGGGACTTTTCGAACACCCTTTATAAATAGCGATAAACAAAGCCTTTAATGTGATAAACTGTCAACTCGTAATAGCTAGAGAGGCTAGTTTATTAGGAGAGAGAATCTTAGGTGCGAGCTGAAGATTTGGGGGAAGACTTAGCCATGATATTATTTCTTTGGTTGCCGTTTCACTGGAGAACTCAAGGCTACACGGTGATACTTTGCGACTACAGGAGAGATTAGTTAGAAGGAGGTGAGAGGGAAGAGGCGAATTAGATCAAATAAGATTAATAAGAAATAAGAGAGAAAATACGAAAGGAACCATGTAAACTGTGTCTTAGAAAACAATACAATAAGCGACGTACCATGAACGACGTAAAGTGAATCACATGAAACGGTACCATGAACGACGTAAAATGAATCATAGAAAACGGTACCATGAACGACGCAAGGTGTATAATAATAAACGGTACAACGACTGACGTAAAATAAATCATAGAAAACGGTACCATGAACGACGTAAAGTGAATCATAGAAAACGGTAAAGTAAATGACGTAAAATGAATATTCACGAACGGTAGTACGAATATTTAATCACACTCAAATCATATTTTTTTTTCCAATGGATTACCTTCTGACGTCATCTGTTACTTTTGGGAAATAAACTGGAAAAAAAAAGAACAGGCAATTGTTGTCCCTCACGTAATATTTTCTCATCTCTCACAGGCAAAGTTTTCCGGCTCGAGGGTTTTATTGGTCTGTCACTCTCTGTAGCTCGAGTTGTTTATTAAGCGAAAAAGTCCTCTCTCTGATCTCGTAATACTAACTAAGATATTTGACGAATGAAATATCGATAAAGAGATAACACAGGCTAATTTTACTTCACTATAATGGTACATGTATTCAGCCGGACCTAAACTACCATGCACACATGCATTAATATCTTATTAGTAGTGGGTCAGTTTTAGTATCTTCGTAGCAGGTGAGGTGAATCTCCAGAGTACTGAAGGTGGGGGAAAAAAAAACAGCCTTTCTGGGAGGTGGCGTCTTGCTTGTGTCTAAAGCCAGATCAGTGTCGTGTATATGATCTCCTAAACTCAGGTAGAACAGCTTGAGTACTATAGTGTCTATTTATGAAGACACTTGATTAAAAAAATATCTTTCCCTAGTACCACTCTACCCACCTCCTTGGACAGCCCGAGCAACTAAAGTGAGCTGGCTTGTGGATCCTTTGATCTCCTTCTCTCTGCTAAAGTCAGTTATTTCCTTGAGTTATGTTGGGAGCCTTTGCACAGTTCATAGATTATATTCTGAAGGAGGGTATCAAGGCTGCTTCTTCACTACCTCACATGGTGTAAATATAAAGTGTGCCTTCTGGCTTGATAATTCGGTGAAAAAATATTGAGAATGTCGGTTTAGAAGCATTTTATTTATGTCAAGAGTATAATATATTTATCCTGTACTGTGATGTTATATGACAACCTCACGTGTCCATCATATTCCACTTAGCGATTTTATGCTGTATCGTAGAGCAGTAACTGGGTCTACCGTCTTGTTAGTTGTCCTCCTGAGCTGTGTGTTGGTCGATCGAGGATTTTTCTTACCTACTTTCCAAGAGGCTTTACCCCCTCCCTCACCAAAAAAGAAAATATCAAAGAAGAACCACATAACACAAACATATTTTGTTTCTTAATATATATGTTTACTTTGTTGAATTTATCAGTATTTTCATCTTCAGTATAACCAAAGGATGAGAGGGAGTCACAATACCAAGCGTTATAAATAGTATGATTATCTGCCTGCGTCTCTATGTTCAGAAATACTTCACGTTCAGTCATCATCTCTCACTCACCACAACGTTCAAACTCAAGAGTTAATGTGGGCAGCTCAGTGTCTTGTTATGAAGAAAAAAAAATACGTGTAAATTTAGCTTGAAATTCAACTCCAGAGAATAACACGTTTACATGGTATATTATAACTTAAATAATTCATTCACCACACACTTACAGGCTCAGTTTCAAAGGTTGTTGACTTAAGCTAATTAGGTGAGCGGGGTCTTTGATGAGTCGAGAGTGTCAACATGATTGTCCCTCTGTCAACAGGTAATTAAGAAAACACAAGAATAATGTCAAGGATACTTAGAGTGAGGTTATTGTGTTCAAGTCTCAGTTGGGGATATTGTTGGCGTGGGATTACAAGTTAATCTTCACCGGTATAATGAAAGATTTACATAATAGATGTTTATAAGAGACTTAACTCATTAATGGTGTTTGGAGACTGATGAAAATATATCCATAACGAAAATCCCATTATAGAAAATCTCTTATATATTTCGTATCAGTGGGATTACAGTGTTATAATTTATATAATAATGTCCTCAGTTATATGCATATATCACCTCATGTATAAATATATAGACACAGAGAAGGTAAAACGACTGAGATCTTTAATGAACGATCTATATAGAACGTCGTGAATAATCCTACAAGAAGTTTAATTCACACTTCTAGTTATGAATGATATTGAAGAGCGAGTCTCCATGAATGATCTGGTGAATGTATAAACAGTAACATGGAGCTGAATATAAATGAATAATACCGATAATGACACTTCAAAAAAGTCTCATAATGAATAACATCACACTCAAATTAATTAACAACGATCTAAATAACTGAAAAATTAATTGTATTTATAACAAGTGAACATTATACAATGAAAGTAAAATAAAATTAACAGTAAATTCGTTTACTTTTGTTCACAGTAAATATGAAAAACTTATATAAAAAAATTCATACGTAATATTGTGAAAACTTTGAGATAATTTTTTCCTTCAAATTTAATGAATATTAATAGTTGAATAATGACCATGAATAATAATGAATGTAATGAATGAGGTGAACGATAAGATTAATGGCGTATTAGTGGATTATCTATCTATCTATCTATCTATCTATCTATCTATATATCAATCTATCTATCTGTCTATCAAAATTGAGAATATCAGAAGTTAAAGAATGTCCTTGAGCGTATTGAAGAAAGTCTATAGTATAAAAAATAAATAAAATAAAACAGAAAACTAAGAAATAAATCATATCAGTTAAGTCAGTAAGAGCGGGAAGATACAAAAGAAAAGGAAGTAAAAATTCTCTCAGTGAACGTGTGAGTCAGTCAATCAAGATTATCATACATGGAGCTGGCTGATGGAAATTGCTTACAAATCAGTTTAGAGATGAGAAATCAAAAAAATCTCAATGAACATGTCAGTCAGTCAATCAAGATTAGCATACATGGAGCTAGCTGATTCAGGAGAGAGAAATAATTACTCAATGGGGACTTACAGTGTACATCCAGCTCCCAGGTATCGTCGAGGGGGTGGTGGTCAAGGACTGGTGACTGAGCCAAGCATTTTAAGATTTTGCCACCATAGTCTTTCTCGGGGACCAGAGTTAAGGTGCTGAAGGTAGCGTTTCCCTGGTTCTCGATCTGTTAGAGAGTGAGGAAGGGAGAAGACATGGATGAGTGGGTGAGGAGTGGGTGGTGGTTGGTTGGTGGATGATCGTGATGAGTGGGTGATTGTGGGCGGTTGATTGGGGGATGAGTGGGTGAGTTGGATGGTGGATGCTAGTGATGGTAAAAATCTCAGTTATTTTCTAAACTTTAAAATGATATATTACATTAAATAGCAAAAACAACAATAATCTCTACGTATTCTTTTTACATCTTTTGATTGGCTATACATGACTAGCTTAATAGCCAAAAAAAAAAACTAGCTTAACTTATATAAACTATTTTTGTTAACATTAGTATAAGTTATTTAGATGAGGAAGTTTATCTTATACGAAATTAAATAAACTTAGAATTACAATTTTATCTTTATTCTAAATTACTTGAATGGCGAAAATAAATACATAGAGACGGAGACGATATAATAAGGTAGAAAAATAAGAACTGATATGACAGACAGACAGACAGACAGACAGACAGACAGATACTCACGCGGGAAGACTCGTTGATGAGCTGCTCACCGTCCAGCCACCAGGTAATAGTGGCTGGGGGTCGAGCACCTGTACTCTGGCAGGTAACCTCGTACTCCTCCCCAGCTACCAGAGCCTGACCCGACCCTAGTACCTCCACCGACAGAGGCGGCACTGAGGGAGGAGGGGTGGGAGAGAAAGAGAGGGAGAGAGTGAGAGAATTAGTGGTGGGATTTGGGGATGATTTTGAAGACAGACAGACAGACAGACAGACAGACAGACAGACAGAGAAATAAGGAGAGAGAGAAATGAAGACGGAAGTATATATATATAAAGAGAAAGTAGAAAGGAAGAATAATGATTAGCGAACGAGAGAGAGAGAGAGAGAGAGAGAGAGAGAGAGAGAGAGAGAGAGAGAGAGAGAGAGAGAGAGAGAGAGAGAGACTATATCTAAGCGTGAGATGAGGATGTAAATTGAGATCCATGAATTACCTTAATTAGTGACCCTTAATACTATCAAGGACCATAGAGACATATATTTCCTCTAATTAACCCCTTTAAGCGTTATGGTTACAGCTATAAGTTTTTAAGCTTGATAATTTGGAATCTAATTACAGTTAATTATTATTTTCGTGTATTCATAACCAATAAATAATTACTTTATTAATAATTAACCCTTGATTAATTTTACTCAAGTCCAGAAGATATAATTGGCATAATTGTTTGTTTACTCATAATTATTCTGTCTCATCATAACCTAACTTAACCTAACCAAACGTAACGTAACCAAACGTAACCTAACCTAACCTAACCTAACCTAACCTAACCTAATCTAACCTAACCTAACCTAGTACTAGAGTATATAAACATTCCCTCCTTCTCCACCATTCCTCTTAATTTCCTACCTCCTCTTTATCCACGTTTCTAACTTCCTTCTCCTACTAACTCTCGCTACCTAACTCTTTCCTTCTCCTCCCAATTCCACTCATATTTTTAGCTTCTTCTACCTCCTCCTCCTCCTCCTCCTCCTCCTCCTCCTCCTCCTCCTCCTCCTCCTCCTCCTCCTCCTCTCCTCCTCCCCCTCCCCCTCCTTCTTCTCCTCCTCCTCCTCCTCCTTAACGTCATCAACTCACAGTTAACGTCGAGGGTAACTCCACTACTGATGGGTGTGACCAGATCAGAGTTGACGGTCTGGCACACGTAGAAGGCATCAAGGTCTTTCCTGGTGATCGGGCCGACCTGTAAGACGTTCCGGTACACAGAGTCGACCCTGCTGTCAATCTCACCGTCAAGCAGTTTCTCTCTGTGCCACCAGTTGACGTTTGGCGGAGGGTGGCCTGTTGACAGAGATGAAGGTGGGATATATAAGGTCCTAGATTTAGTAAGCAAAAGTTATGGAAAAGATGAGAAATCCTGCTTATTATTAGGATAAGAATTTGGATTTAAAAAAGATCACTAGATTTGATCAGAAAAGTCTATGGATTCAGTAATATAAGGTTCTGGATTAAGGTCTGGATAAAATGTCTCTATTTATCCAATATTTAATAAGAAATATTTTTTTTTTCATTCTGTCACTTACAATATTTTACCTTCATTAAAAATGTTAAAGGTTATTCTTGAAGTCCTTATTGTCGAAAGATGTTGATGGTTACTTAACATAAAAGGAGTAAACATTAGATATTATTATTTTTGTGTTTATTTTTATATTTTTGTTTATTTATTTTATATTTACTTATTCATTTATTTATTTATTTTATAGAATTTATTTATTTTATTCATTTATATATTTTTATTTTTGTTTATTTTTTTTCTATTTTAATTTTTACATTTATTTATTTTTTAGTTTTTATTTATTTATTATTATTATTATTTTCCTTACACGTCGTACAGTCTTCTCGTTCGGATCCTTTAAAGAAAATAAACTAAAAACTAATTACATAGAGATACAGAGAAGACTGGGTAGACTAGACTAAACATTAAAGTGAATTAATTACTATGATATATTAACATCATTTACATAACTGTTCATAATTTAGAACATTTTTAATACGATAATTAATAACGGCTGGAGCTTGAAATTAATAAAATTATGAGACATATTTATGATGATATGAAGCAAGCAATCTCTCTCACCTAACTCAGAGCTGACGTTATCAAACCAGCAAAATGAATACCTTGTTTTTTTTTCCCATTGCAGTTTTCAATTAAGTATTAATAAAAAAAAAAGTGGTTATTTTTTCACGAATTTTTATTTCTCGTGTTGAAATATATCGCCATATCGTCACACTCACAACTCTTCGTCACAACTCACAACACTTCGTCACACTCACAACCCTTCGTCACACTCACAACCCTTCGTCACACTCACAACACCTGATGGTATGTATTAATGAGAAGGGAAAAAAATATTAAAAAAGTGGTATTACCTCCGACTACCTGACAGGTGATGCTGGCGTTGGTACCCTCATTATAAGGTCCAATAGTGTCCTGCACCTGAGTCCCGTCTTCTCTCAGGATGGTGGGTGTCCCGGGAGGAGCTGTCATAGAAAACGGACATGATGTATTAGGGGCAAAGTTAATTATTATAGTGCCATTACGATGTGTCACTCCGGCAATAAACTAACCTAACCTAACCTAACCTATGACTATAAATATTTTTAAATAATAATAGTAATAATAATAATAATAATAATAATAATAATCCCCAGTTTATTTCTTCCTTGTCTTTATCGTCATTTCCTTCCATTTTTACTTAATTTTCTCGATATTTTGTTCCTTACCTCTTTTTTCCCTTCCTACTCATTCCTCCTTTACTCTCATATTCCTACAGTATACCTATTCTTCTTCCTTCTCTTCCTTCCTAGTATCCTAAACATCACTACACTTCTCTCTTCATTATCACATAGTTCTCCCTTCGTCTTAATTCCCATCCTCTTAACCCTCTTCTCATATAACGTGAGAGAAAGGAGGTTGAACCCCTTGATGTTGTGAGACACTGGGCTTAATTGTCACTACAAGGTGAGATATAGGGTTTAATTTCCTCTACTCCGTGAATAAGTAGGTTTAATAAGGTTTAATATACTCTACTTTGTGAGATGGTCGGGTTTAGTTTTATTTATGTTATGACACAGAGAGAGAGAGAGAGAGAGAGAGAGAGTGTGTGTGTGTTTAATTTGCATTGTAATTTTTTTTTTCAATGCCATGAGACAACAAGGTTTATTTTTTCTTTTCCTTTTGGGGAGAAAAAGGTTTATTTTACCTTAACCGTGAGGCAAAGATTTTGTTTTTATTTCCTTTCCCAAGAGACAGAAAGATTTATATTACCTCCGAGCCAAAGACTCATGAAGAGAAATTTCCCCTAACTTAGGATTTAAGGAGATGTAATGAGTCGTTAACTTCACACTGTTCAGGGAAAGTTATTCGGGGAGATTGGTTGATGACGTCAGGGAAAAAAAAATCACCGATTATTTGAAGAAGAAAAAAGCCCAGAAAAAAAATCTTAATATTGGCTTGAAAAAAAAGACATTGGATATAGACACATCTTTTAAATAGCTTAAATAAGGTTAGGTTAGGTTAAGTGAATCCTCCTGGCTCAGATCACGGACCCTTAGAATAAGAGGCGATAGCTGGATCCACTTGTTCACCGTCGCACACCATTCAGAAACAAGATAAGTGGTAACGTGGCCTGAGATGTTTCTATTATATCAATAAGGAAAAAAATGAACCCTAACAAAACTGAACTGTGGGGACAAATGACTTCCTCCCAGTTTTCTTATTAATTATAAAGAGAATTTTTGCTTCTGTCTTTCTTGAGATAATTTCAACATTTTCTGATGGTTAGAATCTTGGCGGCCAGACTACATTACAGACTAATATATCCTCAGCTTAAAATGAATCACAATAACCGAGATGAACTATATAGAACACCTGTACACAAAACGAATGGTCGGTACTGCACTCGACCGCCTTTACTCACCCAACTGTAATATAAGGTGCCAGTCAAAGGTGTTTGGGTGGATTTTTTTTTTTTGGGGGGGGTGAAGAACCTAACCTAACCTAACCCTACCTGAACTGACCTGACCTGACCTGACCTGACCTGACCTGACCTGACCTGACCACTGGGACATCATAGAACAGCAATTACTTTAGCTGGGACCCCTGTTACGAGTGGGCCCCAAATGATTAGGCAATAGTGGACCCCTACTAGGACAGGTGCGCATTAGGACTGGGACCCGTTTGACCACCCATCCATAAAATTAGCAAATCATATCATACATGAATTGCGTTGTGAAAAAAAATATTAATCTTTGTAAAATTTCCAAAACCCATCGCAAATAAATTAAAGTCATTCATTTAAAAAAAAATTTACCTTTTTTTTTTTAATTTATTATGTAATTCTGTATGTAATCAAGATAATAATCCTCAAGGTAATAATTACGTTAGTTTTCTGCTAATTATACATCCTAGAACTAAAAATAATGAGTGTACTTTTTTCTGTTTTGGTAGACTACAGAACCTGATCATAACTGGTATTATGAGAGAGAGAGAGAGAGAGAGAGAGAGAGAGAGAGATGATGCAGACAGATAGAAAGACAGACAGACAGACAGACAGACAGACATAAATATATAGAGGTAGACATATAATCTAACACCTTATTAACCTATGCCAATCATACCAAAACCAAAATAATAACCTAACCTAACCTGGGACAATAGTTTAAGTTAGTTAGATTAAGTTACAAATCAGTTTTAAAATATAAGATGGCTATTAGCTGTAATATTAGTGGTGGTGTTATTTTTCCTAACACTGTCTCTTCGTCATCATCAAAAAAATAAATAAATAAAAATGTGAGAAATTATACTGACTTATAACGATAAGTTTGGCCTCTGCTCTCTGCGTCTGGGCTTTCTTGTAGTCTACTCTGCATGTGTAGACGCCAGCATCCTCGGTCGTAACCTCCTCCAGTTTCAGGTAAGGTATCTCAGGATAGTCTTCATCACCGTCAGGAATGTAGGTAGCGCGAAACCCTATCAACCGCTCATCTGACCAGGACCGAGGGGGACTACTTCGCGAGTCGTAACTGTGAACAACAACAAGAACGAGAGGAGATGAAACTCATACGTCAGTGTTGAGACAAGTACTTTATATACAGGTGGATTAAGTTTATTATTGATGCTCTGTTCGTGTTAAAACATACAGAAGTTAATTAAGGTTAACCTGTTGCAAAATTATGTGTAAATAGTATGTAAGTTGTCTCTGTGTGTTGTGTTAGGATATATAGTATATTAAAGGTGAAACATTCGAAAAATTATACATATTCATTACATATACATACAACACACATATATAAATACATATATACCTATACACATAAGTACCAACATACGAGTAGTTTCCTCATGAGTTCTAATTCAATTTCATAAAAGCATTTAAGAAAAAACTGTTTCCGAGTCTCCCCCCTCCTCCCCCTTCGGGTGTTTAAGACGACATCAAAGAGGTGTTTCATCCAATTAACGTCAGGTTGCGACTGTCTGAAAATTGTGGCCAAAATGACCTTCTTAATCAGAAATTTAATTAAAGATTCGTCCTATGGCGAGGAAGATGGCGAAGAGGAGGATGGCGAGGAGGAAGATTAGGAGGTCTTGCTTACAGGGGTTTTTTTTTTTCTCTCTCTCTCTTTCTCTCTCTCTCTCTCTCTCTCTCTCTCTCGCTCTCTATTTTCGTTCTTTCTCCTCTCATTCTCTTCTCCATTCTTCTCTCCTCTTCTTGTTCCCTCTTATCTTCCTCCCCCCTTGACTCCTTCTCTTCTCTTTTCTGCTCTTCTCTTCGGACACGTCAACATAAACACTGGACAACAGAGGCCACTTACAGTTCTCCTCAGGTAAGTGGTAATAGGAGACACCAAAACACCTCACAACACTTAGCGAACAACACAGACTCATGAGAGGGGTCCTGGTGCGAGAATTAGACAAGTAACAGTGGTAAACAAACACAGCCCCTCACCACAGCCACCCACCCTACACACAGCCACCCACCACAGCACACCCACCACAGCCACCCACCCTACACACAGCCCACCACAGCCACCCACCCACACACAGCCACCCACCACAGCCACCCACCACAGCCACCCACCCACACACAGCCACCCACCACAGCCACCCACCCCACACACAGCCACCCACCACAGCCACCCACCCCACACACAGCCACCCACCACAGCCACCCACCCTACACACAGCCACCCACCACAGCCACCCACCCTACACACAGCCACCCACCACAGCCATCCACCACAGCCATCCACCACAGCCACCCACCACACACAGCCACCCACCACAGCCACCCACCCTACACACAGCCACCCACCACAGCCATCCACCACAGCTACCCACCCCCACACACAGCCACCCACCACAGCCACCCACCACAGCCACCCACCACAGCCACCCACCCCACACACAGCCACCCACCACACAGCCATCCACCACAGCCACCCACCACAGCCATCCACCACAGCCACCCACCACAGCCACCCACCACAGCCACCCACCCTACACACAGCCACCCACCACAGCCATCCACCACAGCCACCCACCCTACACACAGCCACCCATCATACTCTGTCATTACGCCAAACAGCCAATTTACCTTGACAAAAGTTTGCCCTCATAAACGTACAAATGCGGAGCCGAGAGTCGCATAGTCTGGATAGATTCTCTTTTGGCTGGAGAGAAATTGTTCCTAATTGGAGGGAAGGAGGATCGTTAACCTCCCAGGACGAATTGGGTCGTTCTGACGTCTGAATACTGATGAAGGGAGTTCCTAGTGGGGGTTTGGGGGGCTGGGGGGGAGTGAGCGGTAGGGGTGGGAGGAGGGGTGAGGGGAGGCTATGTTGCATTACTTCTGTGTTTACTTATTTTTAGGTTTTTTTATCTCTTTACTTTCTTTCAGTTTTCGTTTTCTCTCCATTTTCTTTTACTTTCATTTTACTGCCTGGTTGATATTAGTCTCTATCTAACTTTCTTTTCACTTTCTCTTTATACTCTGGTTATATTGCATTCTTTCTCTCTTTCTTTTTTATGTCTTTCTCTATCTCTCTCTCTCTCTCTCTTGTATATTAGATTTTTTCCTTCTATTTTTCTGGTATTTTATCTGGTTCATTGACTCTCTTGTTTCATGTTCACTAAATGTTTTTAGGTGTTATTTCCTTTCATATTCCGATTAGTTTGTCCTTTTATTTTCCATTTTTTATTACACTCTCTTGTTCTATTGTTCAGGTTTTATTTATACATTTTCCTGTTAATATTATAGTTAATGTGTGTTCCATGAGGTATGAAAGCTTTACTATTAAATGAAAAAAATCCCCAATGGCAACGAAAAAGACGGACCACAGTCGTCTAGTATTATCATGCCTGATAAAGTCTACGGTGCCGGATTGCCGCATTTCACTACCTGATGCTTCCCACGAATATATAGACAGATAATGTTGATGGATGGATGAATAAATTGATAAATAGACAAATATATAAGTTTATATTACTCAGCATATTAACACACATTGCGGGTATATAAACAATGGTGTGTACAGGAAGTTGATATGTTTACACTCTTACTATCTGTATACATATTACGTCATTCGTTAACCTTCGTGTATCTCATAGTAAGAATTAATTACGTATCTTAATTGTGGTTATTTTACAACAGCTAAATAATTAGACCTACGCATCTTGAACATAATATATACATAATGTTAAGGTATATATATGAAGGAAAAAATAATGTAAATAACTTTTTTTATGTTTTTTTTAGATATGTTTTATTTTATTATGCATAGTTATGTGTTTTTTTTTATTATTTTAAATAGAGTTTATGAAATATTTTTGCCATATTTATAATCCTTGCAGAGAGAGAGAGAGAGAGAGAGAGAGAGAGAGAGAGTGTGTGTGTGTGTGTGTGTTCGTGTCGTTGGGAAAATGCAGAGTGGAGGAGATTGAGGAAAGATATAAAATGGAAGTGGAAAGAGGTGGATAAGTGTTTGTGGATAATAAGAGGAAGAAAGGGAGAGAATGAGATAGGGCAGAGAGGAGGAAGAGGAGGATGAAGAGGTGGAGGTGGAGAAGAAGGAATAGGATACTGGAGGAGGAGCAGCGGGAAGAGGAGCAGGAAGAGGAGGAAGAGGAAGAGCCGGAAGGGGAAGAGTAGGAAGAGAAGAAGATGGAGGAGGGGGAGGAGGAGGAGGGTAAAAAGCAGGAAGAGGAGGAGGCTGCAGGAGGAAGAGGAGGAGGCTGCAGGAGGAAGAGGAGGAGGCTGAAGGAGGAAGAGGAGTAGGCTGCAGGAGGAAGAGGAGGAGGCTGCAGGATGGGGAGGAGTCAGGAGGTGTGGGCACAGTTCATGACCATTGGTGCTTGACCGAAGGATGATTTATGACGGGACATAAACCTCCTCGGTCACCCGGAAAATTGATCTTGAGCGACTGTTCTCTCTCGGTGTCATAAACCTGAACGAGAGCTGAGACTCTTTGCCAACCCACCCACCCACTAAGCCAGCCAGCCAACCCGCCACCAAGCCACCCACTCACCCACCCACCCACCCACCAAGCCACCCACACGTACACCCACCCACCCAGTCCTAAATCCTTCCCGTTCTCTTTCCTTTCTATAATTACTCCTCCATATCATTCCTCTTCTTCCTTCCCTTTACTTCTCTACATCATTCCTCTTCTTCCTTCCCTTTACTCCTCTACATCATTCCTCTTCTTCCTTCCCTTTACTCCTCTACATCATTCCTCTTCTTCCTTCCCTTTACTTCTCTACATCATTCCTCTTCTTCCTTCCCTTTACTCCTCTCCATCATTCCTCTTCTTCCTTCCCTTTACTCCTCTACATCATTCCTCTTCTTCCTTCCCTTTACTTCTCTACATCATTCCTCTTCTTCCTTCCCTTTACTCCTCCACATCATTCCTCTTCTTCCTTCCCTGTACTCCTCCACATCATTCCTCTTCTTCCTTCCCTTTACTTCTCTACATCATTCCTCTTCTTCCTTCCCTTACCAACTTTTCTTCAATAAATTCCTGTGAGTCACCTGTTCGTGTTGCCTACCCACCTGATAATGACCTCGTTATCCTCAAGACTAGACAACTACATCACTTTCTCCTCTTCACTTATTAATTTTGTATCTTCTGGCGGACGAAATTATCTTAAATTATCATATGTTTTGGCGAGAGAGTGAGAGAGAGAGCGAGAGAGAGGGAGAGAGAGAGAGAGAGAGAGAGATTATTTACCGAATATATATATATAATGTGTGTATGTGTGTGGACGTCCCAGTAGTATTAAATCCAAGGAAATAAATATTAACATAATATAACCTCTCAGGAAGCAACAGACTGGAAGTGAAAATATTAAACACGGAAACAGTGGAGGAAATTAAGAGAACACGTGACATTTACTTAAATAAAATAAGAGATTAATACAAACGTGAATGCTGATGGAACCTAAAAATAACGTAAAGTGAATAGAAGGAAAAGTACCAAAAGATGTAACAGAGGAAAGTAGAATAAGAAAACAAAGATGAGAATAGAATTTACAACATTACAAATCAAAGAAAAACGGACAATTAAGACGACAAAACAGAGAGAAGGAGAAGAAGAAGAAATTAAAATTATATATTACAGAAAAAAATTACAAAGAGGAATGGACTCGGCAGACATAATCACATTAATCTAGCACAACCAAGACTCTCCTGAAGCGTGTTGATGAAGACACTCTCATGAACCCAGCACTACTAAGACTCTCCTGAAGCGTGTTGATGAAGACAATCTCATGAACCCAGCACTACTAAGACTCTCCTGAAGCGTGTTGATGAAGACAATCTCACAGGAACTCATCACCCAATTGTTGATGAAGCAAACAAACCTCACCTATTACTCACCTGTGAATAGGCCTGCCAATGCCATCCTTATACCAAAGAGTGAGCTGGACTTGAGCCGTGGGGGAAGAACGTGGGGTATGACAGGGGATTCTTGCTGTTTGGCCCTTCACCGCCATCGCTGGTTCACTGGAGTCTGCAACAAAGGGAGAAATATGTTCTGATGTTTGACCGTAAAATTGGGTTCTGAAACTGAAAACAAAGGTGAAAAAAATAAAAAAAATATAAAAGTTATTTTCTTTAATTGAAAAAAAAATAGTTACTAAAATTGAAAAATGTGTCCTGGAATTGGAAAAATCTAGAGAGGTTTAGAAATGCAATATACCAGATTTTCTCTAAGGGTTAAACCATCGTCAACAAAGGGTTAAACCATTGGCCTCAAGTGGTTAAACCATAGTCCTCAAGTAGTTAAACCATCGTCAACAAAGAGTTACACCATCGTCCTCAAGTGGTTAAGACATCGTATTCAAAGGGTTAAACCACGTTCCTATCCCTATAAATTGGTTTAAACTATAAACAGAAAGAAACAACGACTTATCACCAGCACATTAACTCCTCATAAGATAACCAGATAAAACTATAGCGCACGTCTTTGTAAATTGTAAAAAAAAAATATAACTCATAATACATTTTCACTTACACTATTCATTTTAGAGTAATTGTAAATCAGTTCGTGTGTCCTGAGGATTTGGGTGTTCAGAGCAGAAGGCGGGTGTACGTTGCTCACTCAACTGTGGACAACAATTCAGAACTTGTCAACAACGTGAACAACTGCCACAACTACTCATATTACCATCAGCGGTGGACACACACACACACACACACACACACACACACCACAGCCTCGTTATTAAGATATTAGTCATCAGAGTTACAATTAGACTGTCATTAAAGGTTTAGTGTCAACACGTGGGGCAGACATTAACATAGTGTAATGGTATATGACCTGTGTAACTCAGAATCATTATACGTGTTAGTGTCCTCAGATCATGATGCAATATTGCTCAATATACTGTACAGTAGAAAGTCAGGGAGTTATGAGAGATGTTTAGTAAGTATGTATTAAGATCTCCCTATGCTTCAACACACACACACACACACACACACACACACACACACACACACACACATCCTTTTTGAGATTGTAAAATATAGAAGAAAAACAAAAATGTCAAATTGTGTTCAAGTGATCCAACATTTTTATAACTGTGTGGAGGAGAGTTATAGTGGGAGCAGCAACAGCCAGAGTAGTGGTAGTGGTGAGTCAGCTAGAGCCAGTGTGAGTAGTGGCCCAAACACTGATTGATTCCCGCCAGAGTGATTGTAAATAATAGAGACGAAGGGTGGAAAAAAAACGTTCAGAAATAAAATACAAACAGAAATATACGAGGGAAAATACAGATAAAACTGAAGGATATTGACTGTTTGTGTTTTTTATTTGTCGTATATGTGTATGTGTATGTGTATGTATGTGTATATACTAATTTACATGCTTGTGTACGTCAGTGTATGGGGGGGGGGTGGGTTAGTGTACATGTTCTTTGTTTCTATACAATAAAAACACTGTTTAATACAAGGTTGTTTATATCATCCGCCTACAACAGCGTCACCCTACAACCACAATACACAACATCATCCACCCACCCACAACACACAACCTCATCCACCCACCCACAACACACAACCTCATCCATCCACCCACCCACAACCTCATCCACACCACCACAACACACAACATCATCCACCCACCACACACAACCTCACACCCACCCACAACACACAACCTCATCCAACCACCCACAACACACAACCTCATCCACCCACCCACAACACACAACCTCATCCACCCACCCACAACACACACGAAGCATCACAACACAGCCATGTATAAACCAGTTCCTCAGACCAGGCTAAGTCTCACCGTCTAGGCCAGCGTACTCTCCTATATGTAATTGTCCAACACTCGTAATTCCAACTGTTCCGTCTATGTCAAGAGTCATTGTGGTGCGGCGGTGCATGCTCCGGGGTGGCCACGGGTCATTGTGGTGCGGCGGTGTATGCTCCGGGGTGGCCACGGGTCATTGTGGTGTGGCGGTGCATGCTCCGGGATGGCCTTACACTCCGGCCACTTTTCTTTTTGTCTTTTTTTTGTAAATGTAAAGGAGAAAGGACATTTTAATCTTGAAAAAAGCACTATGGTTTATTAACTTCCGGAACAGTGAACATTCATATAACACATGACTTTTTAACCCCCCTCCTCCCCCCCTTCTTTCACCCTCTTCACCCTCCCTCCATCCCTGTATTGTTAGGAGTTGTGGGGGGAGTCACCATGGTAGTCTGTCTGAAGGATGAGGTGGGTGGTTGGGACATCGGGCACTCCACCCCCTTCTGCTCAGATATTTGTCATTCATTATTCTCTTATAAGTCTCACTCAGGCTCTTGAGGGCATTTATACGTCTTAGTAGATAGAGAAAAAAACATCGAAATATTGATTTTTTTTTAAGCCATTCAAGCATTTTTTTTTCTGTATTTGCGAGGGATTTTTTTTTCTTCATTATATTTATTTATTTTTTATCATCTAAGGAAAGTTATTACAAGTAAGAGATTCTTATGTATACATGTATCAGAGAATCAGTGAGCATCTTATCCAAACAGATTGAATTTCAGGAATCGATGAAAACCAATGAGTCACTTTACATTGTAGATAGCGGCGGCAATGACCACTCAAGATAGTGCCCCGGTAACTGTATGTTGCGAGGTGTTGTAAAGGCAAACTATTAGGATTCATTGATGACATATTAGGTTGTGTGGGCTTTACTGAAAACGATGACATGAGACACCCTTTAGCGGTGACTACTACATTGATTTACAGAATGTTACATCAGCACTATACTTATCACCATTACTTATATAGTCGTAGCATTACAATATCATCAATATAATCAGTATTATTTTACACCATATCCGGGTATCCTAATCTCTAGCCTGGTGCGACAGAGCCTTCTGGTGGCGGTGTGAGGCTACTGGCCATTAATCTTGGAGAACGGGACCCTGGAGTCTATTTCCTTATTGAGGCAAGTGTTCCCTAGCTTCCGGGACTGTCCTTGGTCTAGCGTTCGTGGGGTGATTGTGTTCAGACATACATCTCTCTCTCTCTCTCTCTCTCTCTCTCTCTCTCACCACCACTACCCACTAACCACTACTACCACCATCCACTATTAACACCATTACCCCCTTCCACCACTACCCACTACCTCACCACCGTCAACTTGACCACTACCACCACCACTAACACAGCTATCACCACCACACTACCACCACTACCACCACCACTAACACAGCTATCACCACTCATCACTACCACCACCACTAATTGTTAGTTAATACCACTCACTACCACTACCTTCACCACCACCACTAACACAGCTCTCCTCTCCCTGACATGTACTTAGGTTCCCTCTTTGTAACAAACTGTCGGCTGCCTCTCTCTTTCTCTTTTCTTTCTTTTTACACATATATCCTTCACGCAGAGTTGTCAGCCGTCACCAGCAGGGGAGAGGGGAGAGCCTGGCGGGAGGGGCGGAGGAACGAGAAGATCGAGCCAACATCACCTTCCGCCACCTCGTCTTAGGGGTTAACTTCCGTATCTTAATGGAGGAAATTTTGTACGTGATTCCGGCTGAAGTGTAATATTTTTTTTTTTTAATTTTCGTGTATTTACTGAAGTGACTTTGGACTACGGGAACTGACATGTGATCTTGGCTAGACAGAACAGTGAGCAGTGAATAACTCAGTGTGTGTGTGTGTGTGTGTGTGTGTGTGTGTGTGTGTGTGGGCTGTGTGTGTGTGTGTGTGTGTGTCTTCCTATATCCGTATGTCTCATTGTTTTAACCACAACTCCTTAAAAGAGGTGTTTAATATGTGTGTCTTATACCAGTGGTGCCTGTAATAGATCAAGTGTTTTGTTGTTGTTTTATTTGATTTTGTTGTTTGGTTTAGGTTTTTTTGAGTTTTTGTTGTAATTTTTTGTTTTTGTGTTTTTTTATTTTTTTTTTTAATTTGTTTGCGTTTTGATTTTTTTTGTTTTGTTGTTTGGTATTTCTGTTGTTTTTATTTTTTTTTATGTTTTCGTGTTTTTTTGTTGTTTTGTTTAACTTTTTTGATGTGTTTGTTTTGTTCTTGTCTTTACTATTTTCTTATAATTTGTTAGTGAAAAGTTCGTATTTTTTTTTGGGTCTTCCTTCAGTGGGAAACAATTTTTTTTTTGTTAGACATTTTATTTTTTTTTATTTTTACTGAGATAAATTTCCACATTATCGATAAGTTACACAGGAGTCGACCACCTCAGCACCTCCACGACCCAGCCAGCAGCGTTGGTTGAACGCCGGGAGAGAGAGAGAGAGAGAGTATAGGAGAGAGAGAGAGAGAGAGAGAGAGAGAGAGAGAGAGAGAGAGAGAGAGAGAGAGAGAGAGAGAGAGTATGCTTTTTTAAGTTCATCTACGAAGTCGGAAGAAAAAATCCGGAAGAACTAAAAAAGGACTTCTCAGTATACTTTTGGTCTCTAAGCAGCTCCAGAAGAGAGAGAGAGAGAGAGAGAGAGAGAGAGAGAGAGAGAGAGAGAGACGTGGTTGAAAGGAACATACAAAATCATAAGAGTGAAGGTGAAGTTGGAGGAAAAGGAGGAAACTGAGAACTGAAAGAAGAAGAAACTGACGAGGAAGATAAAGAGGAATAGAAGGAGGAGGAGGAGGAAGAGTCAGTTCAACGTATCTATTTCTAATTTCACTACTGGATCTTTTTCTGGTGAGTGTAAGGAAAGTTGTTGTTGTTTACATTTGCAATATAACATAACCAATGATTCACTGTTGAGTCTTCGTAATTGTTTACTTTTAACTGGTGCCGTGTGAGTGCATCTTATTAAACTTTCTCAGGTCGTTTATCTGTTCTCTCTCTCTCTCTCTCTCTCTCTCTCTCCTCCTACTATCAATTCTCAACTTTCTCTTCCCCTCATTCATCCCCCTGTCCTTCTTATATTTCCCCTTCCCCCCCCCCTCATCTTTCCTCTCCCCCTCATTTCAACACTTCCCCCTTCATAATCCTCCTCCTCTTCCCCTCGTTCTCTACCTTTCACCTCTCTCATCCTCTCCCTCTTCCCCTTATCATTTCTCTCTCTCTCATTCCCCTCCCCATTCTCCCCACTCTCTCCGGTAAGCTCCCCCTCTATCTTTCCTTCCATCCTCCCCTCACCCCTCTCGGCCAGCGCTCCCTTCCATAACATGAGTGGGGATGACAGCAGGCATTTGTCCGTGCCGTGTTCTGCAGCACCATCATACATACACTGGCAGCTTACAGTTTAGTTCGTGTCATACTTCTGTTGTTTTTACACCCCAACCCGGAACCCCTGAGAGAATATTACTGCGTCAGAATCACCTGTTACGAGACCACTGCCCAGGGCTTCTCAAGAGACATTATGTGGTGTGAGACGTAGAGAGAGACGCATAGAGTTGAGAGACATGTATAGATGAGACAATAAGACTGAGTTACGGGATAGTGAAGAGATAATAGTGAGGGGGAAGACTTCACGCTAACACTAGACCATCTGATAAAGCGAAGGTACTAAGAGATCTGGGGGTAGTGGACGTGTATGTGTGTGTAGTGATGGACCAAGATTGAACATTTTACAGGTGTTTGTTCCTATATTGTTTTGATACGAGTATATAATATATGAATGTAAATTACTACTATTTCCACCACTATTACCACACCATCACATCACTAGCACCATCACTATAACCATCACCATTAGATAAATTACCAACTCACTCTCCTAAAAACGGGAATTTCTCTGACTGCCATAACAGGTTCTCCCCATTACTCTGAAGACCCTTGTGTTTCTCTGTCTACGTCTATATCACTGATTGCTTCTCCTATAAATATTACCTTTCTCTTTTCGATTAGAATATCTTTTTTTTTTTTTACAGAACAGAACGAAACATACGAAACACCCTAAAATTATATAACCAAACCCTATAATTTATTCGAATTCTCTATGTATATAAAGTGATCCAATATATAGTTAATAGGCTTATATACTTTAGCCCCCAACTCATAAAATATTAAGCTGGGTCAGTATATTATAAAATAAACTCGTATGTCAGCTAATTAAGTCTTTATTTTATATTATATGGCCTTCTATGTCCGCGTCCAGATCTATAATTTTAATGTGGAGGTATATGACTCTCTCTCTCTCTCTCTCTCTCTCTCTCTCTCTCCCTTCTTTCTCAACACACATGCAGTCACCACCAACTACCCTGTAATGGCTGAGTGTAATCCATCCCTGCACCAGTCTAACACACATGCAGTCACCACCAACTACCCTGTGATCCATCCCTGCACCAGTCTAACACACACACAGTCACCACCAGACGCCCTGATATATAAACTGTTCCCCTAAAATCTCACGGTCACGTAGAATTTCCCTAAATCCCATGTGAAGGGAGTCCGTCACCACACACTCCTAACACTCTGAAGGGAGAAAAAAAAATCCCTATATCCCTTTTAAATGTGAATGTGGGGGACGTCTTTTCACATGTTTATTGAGGCTTAAAAATGACCATACGTGACGTTGGGAATCTCTTGAGAACTGGACAGAAAAGTTATTTATATTTTATTTATATTTTTATTTTTGCATTATTCTTTTTTTTCTCTACCTGATTCTTTTTCTTCTTGATTTTCTTGATTATTCTTCATCTTGATTATTCTTTTTCTTCTTCTTCTTCTCCTCCTCCTCCTCCTTGTTATTAATCACAGATCGTCTTTACATTAATCACATTCACCACAAAGATACGTACCACTTAGTGTAATTTTCTATAGGTTGGGGTGGGTTAGGTTAGGTGAGGTGAGGTGAGGTGAGGTGAGGTGAGGTGAGGTGAGGTTAAGTTTGTATATGTTTGGCATTCACTGAGCAAACTTAGAATCACGATATAGCAATGATGTTATTACAGAAATTAAGAATCACGATATAGCAATGATGTTGTTAGAGAAATTATGTGTCAATTTCACTCACGTTTCGTAGTGTATTGAGGTCTCACTGGGTCATGAAATATTGAGTAGTTTCTAAATTATGGGTTGAATTTAAACTTAGTTCACGGTTCACAACACAAACTTTCCTTCTTCCCATTTCTCTTCCTTCCTTCCTTCCTTCCTTCCTTTCCTCTCCCCACCGATCTCCCTTCCACTCACTCTCTCCCTCCCTCTTCGTCCCCCTTCTTCCTCCCTCTCCTACCTTCTCCCTATCCCTCCCAGCCTCTCTCCATCACTCCCTTCCCCCCTCTCTCTCCCCCACTCCCTCTCCCTAACACCCCCTCTCTCCCCCCCACTCCCACCCCCCACTCCCCACCCTCTCCCTATCACACCCCTCTCCCCCCCACCCTCCCCATCACACCCCTCTCTCCCCCACTCCCACCCCCCTCCCCCCACCCCTATCCCTACCATCTCGCGTCTCCCCGTCTCCTAAGAGGTGGCCACCTACCCAGCCTCTCTCGTGTAGGTTAGAAGTAACTTGTCTCAGGGGAGCCAGAGTCTTCTTCTCTCTGGATCTTAGCTGTACTTTATCCTCTCGTAAAGTCTCTCGTTTAGGTACTGCCTGCATACTGAACTCTCTCTCTCTCTCAACACCACCACTAACACCATTACCAACACCACTATCACCACTTCCTACCACTGCAATCACTACCACCACTATCATCACTACCACCACCACCACCATGAAAACATTTCCCTTCTTCACCTCCCACATGTGTTCCTGACCTTGCATCAGGCGCACCCGGAGCATCCCATGGGTGTGCCTTGAAGCAGTAAATCCCTCAAGCAACTCCCAGATTACATCCCAGCTCCCTGATATGTGGCTGGAGTCAGACACACCGCCTGTGATAATACGCCATTTGACCAGCACGAGTAAACCTACAAAAAGGCCGAGGCCATTTTAGTAGCCTGTGGTGTTCACTGAGGGAGTTTTGACTCGGGTGGGAGGGGGTGGGGGTTGGGGGTGGGGAGGGTGGGGAGGGTGGGGTGGGGAGGGTGGGGAGGTTGGGGAAGGGGTGGGGAGGGTGGGGAGGGTGGGGAGGGGGGAGGGTGGGAAGGGTGGGGAGGGGTGAGGGAGGGTGGGGAGGGTTGGGGAGGGTGGGGAAGGGTGGGGAAGGTGGGGAGGGTAAGGAGAGGGTGGGGAGGGTGGAAGTTCTGGTGAGGGAATGTTGTGGGTGAAGGCAGATGTGTAGAAGTGAGGGGGGAGGAGGAGAGGGGGAGGAGTTGATGAGGTGAAGTATGGGAAGAAGAAGGAGGAAGAAGAGTAAGAGAAGAAGGAAGAGGATAACCGGTGAGAAGATGTGGTGGGTTAGGAGAGACTAAGGAAATGAGGAGTGGAGGAGAAGGAGGGAGAGAAGGAAGGGTTGATGAGGGGAAGTGTGAGGAGAAGGAGGATATGAAGGAGGAGGAGGAGGAAGGCTGATAGATTTTTGGTAAAGGGAAGATGTGAATAAAGATAGAGGAGGTGAGGTAGATAAAGAAAGGGAAGAGGCGACGAGAGGTGATGATGTGAAGAAGAGAGATAACGAAGGATAGAAAGAGGAAGATAAGGAAGTGTCCAAAAACTAGAAGAGGAAAGAAGAAAAGAGAAAGAAAAACAGAAGAGAAGAAAAGAAGAGAGGGAAAGGAGAGAGGAAAGTGGCTGAAGATTACACGGGGTAACAGTAAGTGGAAGTGGGTGGCAGTGGGCGGTTGTGGGTGGCATAGGACTTGTGGTGGGCAGCAGTGGGTGGCAGAAAGTGGCAGATGTATCACTTGGTATCAGTAGTAGGATGCAGGAGAGTAGCACTGGGTGGCAGAGGGGTAACAATGGGCAGGGGGCAGTAGGGTGGCAGAGAAGGGTAAGCAGGACCGGGTGTGTTTGGAAGGGTCTTTCTAGGGTTGAGAGACAGAGACACCACATTAGTCGGTGGCTGGTGAGACAGACCTCCTCACCCTTACCTCCTCCTCCCCTCACCCTACCTCCTCCCTCACCTCCTCACTCTCCCCCTCACCTCCTGCCCTCACCCCTCCTCACCCTGCCCCCTCCCCCTCCCTGCAGTCGTAGAGGAGCCAGATGGTGATGAGAGCGGTAGAGGGAGAGTGGTCTGAAGAGAGAGGGGGAGTGGTCTGAAGAGAGGGCAGAGAGTGGTCTGGAAGAGAGAGGGAGGGGGAGTGGTCTGGAAGAGAGGAGGGCAGGAGTGGTCTGGAAGAGAGAGGGCAGGGGAGTGGTCTGGAAGAGAGGAGGGGAGAGTGGTCTGGAAGAGAGAGGGAGGGGAGAGGGTGAGGGAGAGGGTCTGGAAGAGAGGGGCGGGGAGAGTGTGAAGGAGGGGGGGAGGGTCTGGAAGAGAGGGAGGGAGGGAGTGGTCTGGAAGAGGGGACAGGAGGGTCTGGAAGAGAGGAAGTGAGAGTAGTCTGAAGAGAGAGGGAGGTGAGAGTGAACAGTGAGAGGCTGAAAGGGAAGTGAGAGAGTATGCTTATGGAATTATGGAAGGAGAGAGAGAGAGAGAGAGAGTACATGATATTTGACTTAGCTAAAAAGTGAAAAAAAATGGATATAATAATCTAGCAGCTGTATGTGACAAAATTCAAAATTCAAGCCATCTCACACACACACACACACACACACACACACACACACACACACACACACACACACACACACACACACACCCACCCCAATCACCACTACCACCACCACCACAACTCACAAACATCACCACCACCACTACCACCACCACCACAACTCACAAACATCACCACCACCATCATCACCACCACCACACTACATCACACCACCACTACCACCACACCACCACAACTCACAAACATCACTACCACCAACAACTCACCACCACCACCACTACCACCACATCACCACACACAACAACTCACCACCACCACTACCACCACCACCATCATCACCACCACCACAACACCACCACTCACCACCACCACCACAACCCACCACCACCACACCACACCACACCACCACCACCACACTACCACCACACCCACCACAACACCCACAACTCACCACCACCACCACTACCACCACCACCACAACTCACCACCACCACAACTCACCACCACCACCACCACCACCACCACCACTACCCACCACAACTCACCACCACCACCACTACCACCACCACCAACACAGCGCTGGCCACTCTGCCTTTTAGCGCGGCTATTCCCAGTTTAATCAAGCGAGGTTTGTGAGATTAACGCAAATTATACGGCGTTAAATTAAGTGAGATGATAGGAGACGGTACCCGAACAATTAATTAAACTGGGTTAAATCAAACTAGATTAATTACACTGTATCATGAAACGCAAATTTGCTTTGGGCTCAGTGAACAACCCCAGAGAGAGAGAGAGAGAGAGAGAGAGAGAGAGAGAGAGATTCAACCTACACTAGTTTAAATGTTAACAAGAGCACGTGAGAGGTGAGAAAGAGAGAGGAGGAGGAGGCAAAGTGAGGAGAGCAAGAAGTGAAGGAGAGAAGGAAGGATGAGGGAGAGCAAGAAGTGAAGGAGAGAAGGAAGGATGAGGGAGAGCAAGAAGTGAAGGAGAGAAGGAAGGAGGGTAGAGACAAACAAATCTACAGCCGGACACACAGACAGACATTAGCCCAAGTTTGGATGTATGTATGTATGTATGTATGTATGTATGTATGTATGTATGTATGTATGTCCATCTTTGATTGTCATGGGTGTACGTGTCTGTTAATATTCTCTATATGAAATCCACATACAGTTGCCTCATAGATAGTTCCTTTACCCCCTGTGGTGCCGTTTACGTACAGTATCACAATACTACACTTATGAATGAATTGCTAGTAGTCTAGTAACGATGGAGCTGATTGGTGGAGAAGTTCGGGTGCTGGGGTCCCTGTTCCAGAGCTAAGGCAAACACTTACACTCGCTTCCGTCCTCTGGTCACTGAAGTAACCTGAAGTTTCTGTGTCAGATGTAGTTACCTTTAAACTCTTCCCAAGTCACTTTTTCTCTTTTGACACTGAAGTAACAATGAATGACTCATGACCATCATCGTATATAAATATCACCACCAAATTATAAAGATTAAGACTAGTGGACGGCAGAGAGAGACTCGTGCCTTGGTGAGTGACGTTTGGCTGTGATAACAGGGCACCTTGTGTGTGTCCCTCCCTGGGATCACTTCTCACCTAATATGGTATAATAACACCTGTGATGCTACTTCACAAAGGAGTGGTGTTACCATAGAGTTAAGTTCCTCTCAAAATGTGTTGTAACATCCAACTTGTTGTGACACACGGCCACCACTTTACCAGTCTTGTTAACTAAACTACCGGTAATGGCTGAATCATCCTCCACATATTATCATCCCTGAGGGGTTGTGTCAACACATTGAACCAGTGTGTGTGAGGACACAAGTAGCGGCGCCAGTGTCCCCATGTGAAGAAGGTTCCTGCTGTATGACCATCATGCATTACACAAATTTCTTCGTGTACGTTTTATTATTAATGTCTGATCACTCATATTGGTAATCTTCCTTATAAGAAGCATATATATGATATAATAGTTATACTAAGTTAATATTATAGTATATATATTTATCATTATTGCACAGAAATATTACGTCTAGGAATATTTTCCACCAATCAGCTCCATCGTTACAAGACTAGTGGTTTCTCTAGTCACTGCCACGTGTTACCGTCACCACCGGGAGTAAAGTAACTCTTTGAGGCAACTATACGTTACATTGATGCCACGCACGGTAATGAAATTAGTTAATGACATCAGTTACCTAATTAATAAATGTCTGTTTACAAATGAAACAAATTTCATCAGGCAGAAAAAAAAATTAATACAAACTCGCAACGACAATGTTTTAATTATATCAAAGGCTTTTGATACGTAAATTTGTGTGAATATATTTTGACAAACTTTGAGTCCATTCTATACCGATGTCCAATTAGGTCTGTAATTAATGCTTTTGATTTTGTGACCATTTTTGGCTAATGTTCAATGGTTTAATCCTATAAACCCTGATAGACTTGACTAAAAAAATAAAATTAAATCAATGTATAGGGGGAAAATATGTTAAGGGTTATAGTATTAGGGGTATATGTAGGGGAAAATAAGCTCCAGGTGACGATTATAGGGAAACAAGTTGGGGAAATAAGCTCCAGAAGGCGATTTTAGGGAAATATGTAAGGGTAAATACGCCCCGGATTACGATTATAGTGAGACATGAAAAATACGATTCACTGACCATAATGTAGATGTACCATTAAGACTCTAACTAAACTCTAATACGAAACTATATGTCTGATCTAATACTGAGACACAAATTACACTCTCAGTTTATTTGACGTGAGAGACAGACAGACGGCTAGACAAACAGACAGACAATCAAACATGGGTAAAACTGTATATACCACACCTGTCATGAATGAAATAGGGGAGGGGAAGGGAAGGGCAGGGGTAGGAAAGGAGGGAAGGAAAGGGGGGAAGGGAAGGGTTTAGCGTGTATTGCTTTCATATACTAGTGATATTTATGTGAGTATATGTGATTTTTTTCTGTATGTTTTATATATTTATATGTTGTTTAAAGGCTGTACCAAAGCCACCACTCACCAACACCACCACTACCACCACCACTCACCAACACCATCACCACCACCACCACCACTACCACTACCAACACCACCACCACCACCACCACCACCATACCACCACCACTACCAACACCACCACCACCACTACCAACACCACCACCACCACCACCACCAACACCACCACCACCACCACCACCACCACCACCACTACCACCAACACCACCACTACCAACACCACACCACCACCACTCACCAACACCACCACCACCAACCACCCACACCACCACCACCACCACCACCACCACCACCACCAACACACCCACACACCACACCACCACCACTACCAACAACCACCACCACCACCATCACAACACCACCACTACCAACACCACCACCACCACACCAACACCACAACACACCCACACCACCCACCACTAACACCACCACCACCACCACTACCAACACCACCATCACCACCACCACACCAACCACCACCACCACTACCACTACCAACACTCCAACACCACCACCACCACTACCAACACCACCACCACCACTACCTACACCACCACCACCACCACTACCACTACCAACACCACCACCATCATTACCATCATCACCACCACCACCACTACCAACACCACCACTACCACTACCACTACCAACACCACCACCATATTCACACCCTTCATCATTATGTATAAACTAATTGACACCATCAGGGTATAATATTTACGGTGATGTCGTATAGAAATAATAATTATCAATTATGTATGTTATTGTGAGGAGAATTCTATGTTGTATAAAAGAGAAGAGCATTGAAATGACTGTATACCGTACCTAAAAAAAAAAATCGAATCGTATACGACATAAAAATATAGATTCTATAACATGTTATCACCAGATGTCTAAATGAGTCTTCTATATTTAATCATCAATAAAATATTACGATTTATTTATCAGTGTTAAGAATATTTAGTCTTATTTAATCATGGTAAAGCAAAAGCCTCGGTAATATTCATGTCTATTGAATTCTACTTCAGCTTTAATGGTCAAAAGGGTTCAGAATTGGCTTTTATAGTTGGGAGGAAGCAGGTAAGATGTGACACGCCACCACCAGGGGTCTTTGTGTTGGTAAATATATTTCTCACCTCGCATTCAGTAGGTGGTCTCTAGTCTCCAAAGGTCCCGCTATCCCTAGTCTCCAAGGATCTCGCTGTCTCTAGTCTCCAAAGGTCTCGCTGTCCCTAGTCCCAAGGATCTCGTCTCTAGTCTCCAAAGGTCTCGCTGTCCCTAGTCTCCAAAGGTCTGCTGTTCCTAGTCTCCAAAGGTCCCGCTATCCCTAGTCTCCAGGATCTCGCTGTCTCTAGTCTCCAAAGATCTCGCTGTCCCTAGTCTCCAAAGGTCTCTGCTGTCCCTAGTCTCCAAAGCTGCTTCCCTAGTCTCAAAAATCTCTATCTCCAACGTCTCCAAGTCTCTGTCTCTGAGGATCTGATAAACCTTAGATGCCGTGATGTTCGGTCTGCTTTTGCATCTCGTCACCTTCATCTTTATTTCTAACCAATGGGGAAACGAGACGTGAAGCTCAATTTGGCCTATAGACGGACAGGGAAGAGGAGAGAGGTTTAGGAAGTCACTGAGAGGAGAGAGGGAGAGAGAGGGGAAGGATGGGAAAGAATGAGGGAGGGAGGGAGGGAGGGGAGGAGGAGGAGGGGGGGAAGGAAGGGAGGAAGGTGAGGGGAAGATGAAAGCAAGACCGATGGAGGGAAAGAAGAAGAAAAAGAGAAAGGTCAATATAGAATAAGGGGAGAGGGAGGGAAAGTAGGTAGACGGAGGGAGAGTAGGGAGAGGGAGGGAGAATAGGGAGAGTAGGGAGAGTAGGGAGAGAAGCAGAAGTTAAGGTGAAATGAGGTGTAAAAGGGTTCAGGCAAGAATGAAGGAGGAGGAGGAGGAGGAGAAGGAGGAGAGAGGAGGAGGAGGAGATTAAAGAGAAGGAAGAATGGGAGCAACATTGAAGAGATAAGAAGAGTGAGACAGACAGACAGACAGACAGACAGACAGACAGACAGACAGAGGAGGAATGAGTAAGGCATCAAAATAAACCAAAAACATAGATAGAAGAAATAGCAAAGGGGGGAATAAAGGTATAGGAAAGAATCTAACGGAATGGAAAAATAATGAAAAGAGAGGAAAGAAAAGAGATAAATAAGAATAAAAAGAAAGAGAAGGAGTGAGTACGAATGATGATAGCAAAAGGAGATGAGAAAGTAAAGGAAATGGTAAGAGAGGAAAATAAAAGAGAGAGAGAGAGAGAGAAACGACGATAATATTTAGGGAAGAAAGGAAGTAAAAATCACGTAGGTTGAGAAAGTGAGAGTAGCAAAGAAGAAAATGGAGGGGGGAGAGAGGGAAGGGGAGGAAGGGGAGCATGAGTGAGGGAGGGGATGAGGCATCAAGGAGATAGTGACGGACGAGAGTGATTTTCTCACACGCGATGGAAGGGGCAGGAGGGAGGGGGCAGGAGGGAGGGGGGGGGGAGGAGGGGGGCAGGAGGGAGGGGGCAGGGGGGCAGGAGGAGGGGGCAGGAGGGAGGGGCAGGAGGAGGGGCAGGAGAGGGGGCAGAGGGGGGCAGGAGGGGGGGCGGAGGGGACAGGAGAGGGGCGGGGGGGCAGGAGGGAGGGGGGCAGGAGAGGGGCAGGAGGAGGGGGATGGAAGGAGGGAAATGAAACGGAAATGCAGAGAGGAAGGAAGGAGGTACGCGGTGAGGGAAGGTGAGAAGGAGGGAGGAAGGAGAGAAGGAAGGTGGAAGGAAGGAAGAGAAGGAAGGGGAGAGAGAGGGAGAGGAACGAGAATGGTTGAGACTAATGAGGGAGGAAGAGAGGTGAGTGGAGAAGGAAGGAAGGAAGGAATGAATGAAGGAAAGAAGGAAGGAAAGGTCAACAGTGGTCAAGTCTCATTATTTACATCAAATATTTGGGTCCTGGTTTTTACAGCTGCTTCGGTTTCCATTTTGCTTACAGAAAGATTTTTGTGTGTATACAGGCGTTCGTACACACACACACACACACACACACACACACACGTACACACACACACACACACACACACAGTAATTGATAGGAGAGGAGGGGACGAGGAAGCTGTCACCTCCCCAACAAAAATATATATATAATTTTTGCACAGAAATGACTTCGTGATTATTCCAGGACTTTAGGCTATAAATTTTAAACACTTTTTTGTCCTCAATTTACTGTAAAGATTAAAGGATTAATTTATATAATTTCTATACTATTATTTTTATATTGTATTATTATTTAAGGTAATTGAATGGAAAATATATCAACGTACATAATTATTTATTTAAATTTCCACAAGTTTTATAAATTATATTGGAAAACGAACAGAAATTAAGTTGTGACCAATAATTTATCATCCCATTTTTGTCTCTCCCCTATTCGCAAAATTCTCACATAGATTCTCGGTATTTGGTTCCATTTCCCCTCAAATCGTCGCTTTTATCAGAATTTCGCCAAACCCTCGTTAGTGTTGGTACTCCTGGGAAAACTTTTAGCCTGAGAGATCTATAATAATTTTTTTTTTCTATCCATATCAAGGGAGTTTCTTCCGAGTTTACTTAATGCAAAACGAATGAGAAAATAACAAGGCATTGAAAGTCTCGTTAGTATCGGGTAAAAAAATTATTTCTTCAAGTTATCTGTGTTTACATATTTTTTTACTGGTAATGTAAGAGAGAGAGAGAGGAGAGAGAGAGAGAGAGAGACTGTATGTTATTATTAGAACCATTCATCTCTCTCTCTCTCTCTCTCTCTCCATTCCTTATCCACATTGCCCAATGAAAACTCTTGTTCATTCTCTTCCCTTCTCTACCTTTCCTCTCCTCTTCACCGTTCCTATCCCATTCTATCTGTTCTATCCACTATTCCTATCCCATTCCATCTCTGTACCCACCATTCCTAGCCCATTCCACCTCATTCTGTTTCACTATTCCTCCTTGCTTTCATCTCTTTGTTTCCTTTACTTCTTTTCCTCTCCGTCTCCATCTCTCTCTCTCTCTGTGTCTCTCTATATATCTCCTTTTATCTTCCAGTCTTCCTCTTCATCACAACCTTCTCTTATCACCTTCCTCTCTATCTTTCCTTCACTTCCTCTCTTTCATCACCCCTCTCTTCCTCCTCCTCCTCCCCCTCCATCATTCTCTCTCGGCTCCTTCCTCCCCAAGTTTTAAGTGACGATATATACTGGTCGTGTTGCTGAGGAGACTTTACCTCGGCGTTGTGGCCTCGGGGATTTGGCCTCGGGGTGGTGGCCTCGGGGTTTTGGCCTCGGGGTTTTGGCCTCGGGGTGGTGAGCTCGAGGTCATAGCCCTTGGTCGTGGTCCTCCAGGGTTCATGACCCTTGATCGTGACGTCATCCGGGGACCGTGGTAAGTTATTAAGTTGTTAGTTTTATTAAAGATAATATCTAGCTCATGACAAACCATTGAAAAATAGCGAGTGGGAATTAAAACCCGAGAGTAGTAATGGTGATAAATCAGTGTGTGGGAGAGATGGTAGGCGCTTAAACCAGTGTTCCTAGAGAGTTAATGACCTTGTTCGTGAGTGGTGATAAATCAGGGTTAGTGTGTGGTGATAGACAATGAGTGAGTGGTGATAAATCGCAGTGTGTAAGAGGTAGTTAAACCAGGGTATATGTGTGTGAGTATGTTAAACCAGTGTGTGTGTGTGTGTGTGTGTGTGGACTTTTCCCACTGACACCCGCTGACATCCTCCCCCACTATAACACTCGCTGACATCACCACCACTGACACCCGCTGACATCCTCCCCCACTATAACACTCGCTGACATCTCCACTACCACTGACACCCGCTGACATCCTCCCCACTATCACTGACACTCGCTGACATCACCACCACTAGTAACATCAGTACCCATTACGTCTGGCGAACCTGACGACACCAAACAAAAATCCATTCTTTTCCTAAGATAAACAACGACTTGAAGAGAAAAAAAATCATCACATGAAGTTTAATAAGCCTTTGTGTTATATTTCCCAGGACAGTTAAGGTTAAATTCACCCTAAGACCTTATGTAATAGAGATATAAATTAAGTTTTATACGGTTATATTTCCTTCTTAATAATATCTTATAGTTTGATTCATTACCCACTAGAATGTTCTTAAAAATGAGTGTAAGTCTTAGAAAATCTCATAATAGCTAAACAGTTTCGTATTCTTGGTTTTAGAGTCAACAGAATTCTCTGGACACACGCTAGACCGGCACGTGTTGAACCAGAATTCACACTAACAAGATTTTCCTTTCCTTGCCGTAAATTTTCGCAGTAAAGGGAGCGACCAGCAAGCAATAACGGCTGTGTTATTTCATGCTTGGGGGTTTAACAGCCGGCAGGACCCGCATTGGTAAACTTGGGTTAATATTACCCTATATACCATCTGAGCGTGATAAATAAACTCAACCTCATAATACGGTATTTATGGCCGGGCAATTTTGCTGGGGGGGTTCCGCTGGGTGGTAATGTTTATAAGCGCTGGTCTGAGGCAGCTAGAGGCGGTGACAGTAGTTAGTGAAGGTCCTCAGGTTAGGTTACGTTAGGTCAGGTTAGGTCAGGTTAGGTCAGGTCAGGTCAGGTCAGGTCAGGTTAGGTCAGGTCAGGTTAGGTCAGGTTAGGTTAGGTCAGGTCAGGTTAGGTCAGGTTAGGTTAGGTCAGGTTAGGTTATGAGTAATGGTGGTTGGGTATAAACAGAAGCAGGTCTATTACTCTGTTTCCCTCTAATTCTTATATAATGAAACCTCTGTTAAACGGAATATATGAGAGAGCATAGTCTGTTATATCGAGGTTCGTTGCATGTGAACCCTCTATATAACAGACATCAAAGGCGAGTGCATTTCATTATATCGAGGTCTGTTACATTAAGTGGAATAAGTTATGTAGAAAATATGGCAGACAGACAGACACACAGATAGATGGCAGACAGACAGACACACAGATAGATGGCAGACAGACAGACACACAGATAGATGGCAGACAGACAGACACACAGATAGATGGCAGACAGACACACAGATAGATGGCAGACAGACAGACACACAGATAGATGGCAGACAGACAGACACACAGATAGGATGGCAGACAGACAGACACACAGATAGATGGCAGACAGACAGAGACACAATAGATAGATGGCAGACAAACAGACACACAGATAGATGGCAGACAGACAGACACACAGATAGATGGCAGACAGACAGACACACAGATAGATGGTAGACAGACAGACAGACACACAGATAGATGGCAGACAGACAGACACACAGATAGATGGCAGACAGACACACACACAGATAGATGGCAGACAGACACACACACAGATAGATGGGCAGACAGACAGACACACAGATAGATGGTAGACAGACAGACAGACACACAGATAGATGGCAGACAGACAGACACACAGATAGATGGCAGACAGACACACACACAGATAGGATGTAAGTAGACAGACACACACACAGATAGATGGCAGACAGACACACACACAGATAGATGGTGGTGCCAGACAGACACACAGATAGATGGCAGACAGACAGACACACAGATAGATGGCAGACAGACAGACACACAGATAGATGGCAGACAGACACACAGATAGATGGTGGCAGACAGACAGTCACACAGATAGATGGTGACAGACAGACACACAGATAGATTACAGACAGACACAGATAGAGGGTACATTTATCAGACACACAGATAGATGGCAGACAGACAGACACAGATAGATGGCAGACAGACACACACAGATAGATGCAGGCAGACAAACAGACACACAGATAGATGGCAGAGAAACAGACACACAGATAGATGGCAGACAGACACACACACAGATATAGATGGCAGACAAACAGACACACAGATAGATGGCAGACAGACAGACACACAGATAGATGGCAGACAGACAGACACACAGATAGATAAGCAGACAGACACACAGATAGATGGCAGACAGACAGACATAATAGATAGATGGCAGACAGACAGACACACAGATAGATGGCAGACAGACAGACACACAGATATAGATGGCAGACAGACAGACACACAGATAGGGGATGGCAGACAGACACACACACAGATAGATGGCAGACAAACAGACACACAGAGGATGGCAGACAGACAGACACACAGATAGATGGCACAGACAGACACACAGATAGATGGCAGACAGACAGACACACAGATAGATGGGTAGACAGACAGTCACACAGATAGATGGTAGACAGACAGACACACAGATAGATGGCAGACAGACAGACACACAGATAGATGGTAGACAGACAGTCACACAGATAGATGGCAGACAGACAGACACACAGATAGATGGCAGACAGACAGACACACAGATAGATGGTAGACAGACAGACACACAGACAGATGGCAGACAGACAGACACACAGACAGATGTAAGTAGACAGACAGTCACACAGATAGATGGTAAGGGTGACAGACAGACACACAGATAGATGGCAGACAGACAGACACACACGATAGATGGCAGACAGACAGACACACAGATAGATGGCAGACAGACAGACACACAGATAGATGGGTGACAGACAGACACAGATAGATGGGTAGCCAGACAGACACACAGACATGGCACAGACACACACAGATAGATGGCAGACAGACAGACACACAGAGATAGATGGTAGACAGACAGACACACAGATAGAAGATGGCAGACAGACAGACACACAGATAGATGGTGGCAGACAGACAGACACACAGATAGATGGCAGACAGACAGACACACAGATAGATGGCAGGACAGACAGACACACAGATAGATGGCAGACAGACAGACACACAGATAGATGGCAGACAGGACAGTCACATTGTGATAAATGGCAGACAGACAGACATACACAGATAGATGGCAGACAGACAGACACACAGATAGATGGCAGACAGACAGTCACACAGATAGGATGTAGACAGACAGACACACAGATAGATGGCAGATGACACACACACAGATAGATGGCAGACAGACAGTCACACAGATAGATGGCAGACAGACAGACACACACATGTGATAGATGGTAGATAGACAGACACACAGATAGATGGCAGACAGACAGACACACAGATAGATAGTGCAGACAGACAGACACACAGATAGATGGCAGACAGACAGATACACAGATAGATGGCAGACAGACAGACACACAGATAGATGCTTAAGACAGACAGACACACATTAGATAGATGGCAGACAGACAGTCACACAGATAGATGGCAGACAGACAGACACACAGATAGATGGTAGACAGACAGACACAGATAGGATGGTAGACAGATAAATCACACAGTATAGATGGCAGACAGACAGACACACAGATAGATGGCAGGTATAGACAGACACACAGATAGATGGGGTAGACAGACAGACACACAGATAGATGGCAGACAGACAGACACACAGATAGATGGTAGACAGATGGCACACACAGATAGGATGGCAGACAGACAGACACACAGATAGATGGCAGACAGACAGAGACACACAGATAGATGGTAGACAGACAGACACTAACAGATAGATGGCAGACAGGACAGACACACAGATAGATGGCAGACAGACAGACACACAGATAGATGGTAGACAGCCAGACACACAGATAGATGGCAGACAGACAGACACACAGATAGATGGTGACAGACAGACACACAGATAAAGATGGGTAGACAGACACACACACACAGATAGATGGCAGAAAGACAGTCACACAGATAGATGCAGTAGACAGACAGACACACAGATAGATGGCAGACAGACAGACACACAGATAGATGGCAGACAGACAGACACAGATAGATGGTAGACAGACAGACACACAGATAGATGGCAGACAGACAGACACACAGATAGATGGTAGACAGACAGACACACAGATAGATGGTAGACAGACAGACACAGATAGATGGTAGACAGACAGTCACATAATAGATAGATGGCAGACAGACAGACACACAGATAGATGCAGGTGACAGATAGACACACAGATAGATGGCAGACAGATGTCACACAGATAGATGGTAGACAGACAGACACATGATAGATGGTAGACAGACAGACACACAGATAGATGGCAGACAGACAGATACACAGATAGATGGCAGACAGACAGACACACAGATAGATGGGTAGACACAGACAGACACACAGATAGATGGCAGACAGACAGACACACAGATAGATGGCAGACAGACAGACACACAGATAGATGGCAGACAGACAGACACACAGATAGATGGTAGACAGACAGTCACACAGATAGATGGTAGACAGACAGACACACAGATATGACAGACAGACATAATAGATAGGATGGCAGACAGACAGTCACACAGATAGATGGCAGACAGACAGACACACAGATAGATGGTAGACAGATAGACACACAGATAGATGCAGACAGACAGACATACAGATAGGATGGCAGACAGATAGACACACAGATAGATGGTAGACAAACAGACACACAGATAGATGGCAGACAGACAGACACACAGATAGATGCACAGACAGACATACAGATAGATGGCAGACAGACAGACACACAGATGTATTTGGCAGACAAACAGACACACAGATAGATGGCAGACAGACAGACACACAGATAGATGGCAGACAGACAATCACACAGAGATGGTAGACAAACAGACACAGATAGATGGCAGACAGACAGACACACAGATAGATGGCAGACAGACAGACACACAGATAGATGGCAGACAGACAGACACACACAGATAGATGGTAGACAGACAGACACACAGATAGATGGCAGACAGACAGACAGACACACACAGATAGATGGCAGACAGACAGACACACAGATAGGATGGCAGACAGACAGTCACACAGATAGATGGCAGACAGACAGACAGACACACAGATAGATGGCAGACAGACAGACACACAGATAGATGGCAGACAGACAGACACACAGATAGATGGCAGACAGACAGACAGACACACAGATAGATGGCAGACAGACAGATTACTACAGATAGATGGCAGACAGACAGTCACACAGATAGATGGCAGACAGACAGACACACAGATAGATGGCAGACAGACAGACAGACACACAGATAGATGGCAGACAGACAGACACACAGATAGATGGCAGACAGACAGACACACAGATAGATGGCAGACAGACAGACAGACACACAGATAGATGGCAGACAGACAGACACACAGATAGATGGCAGACAGACACACACACAGATAGATGGTATAGACAGACAGACACACAGATAGATGGCAGACAAACAGACACACACAGATAGATGAGCAGACAGACAGACACACAGATAGATGGCAGACAGACAGACACAGATAGATGGAAGACAGACAGACACACAGATAGATGGCAGACAGACAGACACACACAGATAGATGGCAGACAGACAGACACACAGATAGATGAGTGATGAATAAGAACGTGTGTGTGTGTGTTTATATACTTCACCTTACTCAATCTCTCGACTCGATGTTTCGTACCTTCTTGAATCATGGTTCGTGGCTTCATGTAAGGTTAGGTTAGGTATCTGTGTCGTTTGCATCTCGGCTGGAGTTGTAATGGAGCACTAGATGAAGGAGGTAGTTAGAGCATTCCTTAACGGCATGAGGATGTGGAAGTAGAGGTCACTGCTCTATTGGGGTGGCTGAGAGCTAATTGGATGACTCTACCTTAGAATATAATGTAAGCTTATAATATTTATTTACCTCTGTTTGGTGTATGATTATTGGTGGTTGCTGATGGTTATTGATAGTTATTGATAGTTATTGATAGTTATTGATGGTTATTGATGGTTATTGTGGAAGGAGGGAGGAGGTGCATGCGGAGGGGTAAGTGCTGGTGGTGAAGACTTGACAACGTTACATCAAAGTGGCGATTAAAACTCTGCAATATTTTTTTCCATCCCACAAATTTATTCTTTTACTTTAATTATGAGGTAGATGCAACTTACACTTCCTCTCTCTCTTGTGATGTCTCTTCGTCCACAACTGTACATTCAGCTATCGTCTTTACTCCGTCTCTCTTATTGTAATGTGGATAATAATGTGAATTAGTGAAGAATTAATATAGTTAAGAAGGTAATGAGGAATTTATACCAAGATCTGTAACCTGATGAGACACAAACTTAAAGTCAATAACACGTTTGAGTCCATGGGATCTGTTATAGCCCGTAACGATAGAGTGGGGTGGTGGTGGAGTGGTGAGGAGGAGAGGGTGGTGAGTGGTGAGGAGGAGAGGGTGGTGAGGGTGAAGGAGGAGAGGGTGGTGAGTGGGTGAAGGAGGAGGGGGGTGGTGAGTGGTGAAGGAGGAGAGGGGTGAGTGGTGAGGGGGAGAGGTGGTAGAGTGGTGAAGGAGGATAGGTGGTGGGTGAGTGATGAGAGGGTTGGGGTGGTGGAGTGGTGAGGGTGGAGGGGGGGTGGTAGGGAACAGTATTGATCAATCAGTATAAAACAAATGAATGCATGTTGAGTATGCTAAGGGCATACTTGACCTGACCTGACATGACCTTCTTATACACTGCTCGTGTTCTTGTGAGGAAGCAATCTTATGACTAACAGTCTAGTCGAATTTTGACTTAAATCGTAATACAAAATGACTTTGCGAAGTTTCAATAATAAGGTCCAAATTTTATATATTTTTTAGTTTTACAGTCATGATAAAAACTGTAGATACTTTTGGAAATGTCAATAATATGGCCAAAAATTTCATAACTTTTAGATTTACACGCTGTTAAAAAAATCCTAAAATCTCAGAGGTAGAAATATAAAACATTTTGATAAGAAACAAGGCGAAAATTGTGTACCACGTTAGTTATATTAAAAGCTGAGGACGATGGTCATTACACGCTACCTCCCAGGCCAGGTAACACATAGTGACCACCAGGTACAGAACGATGCTCACCTGTGATCTACTTCTATACAGTTCATGTAATTAGTCTACCCACCTTGCACAGTTGCCAGGTAAGTCATCGTGACGGAGGTTCATTCCATAGATAAACACACACACACACACACACACACCAGAGGATTGACGTTCTGGAAAGTCTTGGGTGGCTGGAGTGGTAGGTGGGTGGTGAGGGAGGAGGAGTGGTGAGGGAGGAGTGAGTGGTAGAAAGTGGTGAGGGGGAGAAGGGAGTGGTGAAGGAGGAGGGAGTAGTAAGGAAGGAAGGCTGTCACATCACTCTCTTACAAATCAATACCTTTTTACAAGTTGGTTTACAGGAGTTTACGCCGATATAAGCGACACGTCCAGATGACATAAAAGAGTTTCACAGTTAATCTAAAGGGAATTTGAACCTCTATTTTGGACTACACCCGAGAAACTGTTTTGAAATGCTCCGCCTCTCACTCAAATCATGGGAGTGGGGGAGGAGGAGGGGCGGGGTGGTAGGGAAGGAGAGGAGGGGTGGTCAGGGAAGGCTTGGGGAATAGGGAAGTGGTAGTGGGGAGGAGGAGGAGGAGGATGTAGTTGGGAAGAGAAGGAGGAGGAGGAGGTGTTGATGGTGAGGAAGCAGGACGTCTGATGAAAAGTTTATCCTACGAGAGAATTATGCCAGTGCTCGTTGACGGCCCTCCAGATATACCACACACACAAAGGTCATCATGTGTGTGTGTGTGTGTGTGTGTGTGTGTGTGTGTGTGTGTGTGCATATTGTTAAGACCGTGTCATATTTTTTTCTATTTTTTTATATATAACATGCTTCCATGTTGCTCCATAATATTCCTGTAATCATGTGTTAAATTTACTATTATATATTCTAGTCACCACCCTGTGTTGTTAAGGTTTTAACTGTCATTATTTGTTCAGCCCATCTTATTTCTTATTTAGTATTGTAACCAGCATTCTTTGTTCTCTAACGACCATCTGCATCGTTAAACGACCCAACTTGCGGGTTTTTGCGGAATTGGCCTATATATAGGACACCAGCAGACGGAGGGCAGTTCTGTCCTCTTGTCATACAGTCCACATCCTTTGAGTGTCACCTGTTACTTATACTTCATTTATTTGTGTTGTTCCTGTCGCCACCAATGTGGTATATCTATGTGAGCACCTATGTCTCTATTTATGTCCATCAGTATTTGCTCAGTTACATTTAAGTAATTCAGTGTTGTTTCACGTTAGTTAATTTCAGTGTTAGTTTTTATATGTTTAGCAGTGTTAACGTAATCCAATGCTTTATTTTTATTCTTTTGATGTTTCGATGTTTAGTATCATTTGTGTCTTAAAAGTTTCGATAGTGAATCAATTTGTTGTGACAGCCTACGAGAGGCTCTTGTGTTGATATTTAATTAATTAAATTCTTAAAGGTTCACTTTATTTATTTTTTATTCCCTTTTAATTTACTTCACTTACTTTTTGTTTGGTTACGACTAGAACCTGGATATTAAAGTAAATTAAGAGACGGCGTAACAATATATATGTGTGTGTGTGTGTGTGTGTGTGTGGAAGACTGTTTGTGTGTGTAGATACGTGACGAGAGGACTAATGAACGCTTACCTGCGTGCGTGTCCAAAAGACATTCTCCCTCCCCTTGTGTGTGTGTGTGTGTGGGCGTCGCCTCTACGAAAGATTCTTTATACACTTCTTCCTGGAGAAAACAGTTAGTTCCGGGTTACCCATGACTGAGAACTGGCCTTGGATCTAATGGGTATATTACGTGTATGTGTACTGGGATAAACTTCTCTCACGCATCCCTATCGGTCAAGTCTTTGACAAGTATGCCTGTCTAACCTTCAGTCAAGCCTTCCTATTGAGCCTGTCCAGTTAAGCCTTCTTGTTAAGCTTCCCTTTCAAGCCTCCCTGTCATGTTCCCCTGTCAAGCCGCCCCTGTGAAGCCCCCTGTCAAGCCCCCTGTCAAGCCCCCCTGTCAAGTCTCCCTGTCAACTCTCAGGTGTGGGAGGAGGAAGAAGCCACACGAGATATTGTTAAGCCAGTGTCTGAGGGAGGAAGGTATCTGTATCTCCTGTCTGCTTGGTCGACGCCACTGACAAGGAGGGGGAGCAGAAGAAGGGGTGGGGAGGGGGTAAGGGGTGTCGGGAGGGAGTTGGGGGTAGGAATGGTAGAAGGAGGGGTGAGGTGGGTGAAGGGTAGGAAATGGGAGGTAGAAGGGATGAGAGGAGTGAGGGAGGTGTAAGAAAGGAGTTGTGGTGGAGAGGAGAAAGAGGGAAGAAGATTGTGAGGAGAGGGAAGTAGGGGTGAAGGATGTAGGGAGGTGAAATTATTCAAAAGTTGACGTGAATAATGGAAATAAAAATGCTCTCTCTCTCTGCACTTCTTGATGGTCTGTTTAGTTTGGATGAGTTTCTAAATATCATTACACCCTCAGACGACCTGTAAACTTCCAGATGACCTTAAATTGGTGGTTTTCAGTACAATGGCCAAAATGTGAGCACCAGAGACGCGCGTATGTATGTATGTATGTGGTGACCTGTGGAGTTATGGTCAGTATGGTCGCCTAGTGCGAGTGGACCCAGTTCGATCCCCAGCAGTAGTGGGAACCTGGATGTTAATCGATTTACGGATCGTGTCCGGGAGTAATAGTTAGCCAGTGCAGTTGGCGAGTTGTCCGGTCTTCTGGATTGTTCCTTGACATTGGGTCGTGCAGCTCGTTAACTCAGGGTGTGGTTGTTGTGTTGGCGACAGCTTCTACACCTTAAACAAATTCACGCCTAGGTGGCCCTTGTGTGTGTGTGTAATATTTTTGTTTGACATTTTTATAAAGCTGTATACAAAAATGTTAGTTTGAAAACGTGTGCCTGTATAAACCATTACTCACTAATACATACTTGTAATACATAAGAACACACTCTCACACACACACACACACACACACACACACACACTCCACACACACACACATCTGTCATAATATACAGATGAGGATAATTTCAATTAATTCATACAGATTCTTCACGTATCATTTGATAATCCACTCAACCTTATAAATACGTTTGGAAGTTGATCATCTATGTAGGTACAATTGCCCGATAGTTTAACACCATTAGAGATAATCTTATATTTAACTTTTTTTTTTTTGGTATTTGCTATAACTCAGAACTTAGATGACTGTGTATGTGGTTAGGTTAGGTTAGGTTAGGTTAGGTTAGGTTAGGTTAGGTTACGTAAGAGATGAAAGATAATTATGATAAAAGGAAGAGAGGAAGAGCCAAATAATAAAATACAAAAGGTTGGATGAAGTTAAGGAGAGAGAGAGAGTCAGGACAGTTTGTTGTGTAAACTTTAAGAAGAAGAGACATAAATCTTAAATAAATCAGGAATAGAGAGAAAACGTGATAAAAGGGACGATATATGGTGAAAGAGACAGAGCAAGAGGAAGATAAGAGAGGCAAGAAGGAAAACAAATGAAGATTAGAAGCAAAATAGAATATGAAACGAGAGAGAGACAGACAGACAGTGATAGAGAGAAAGAGACAGACAGACAGACAGACAGACAGTGATAGAGAGAAAGAGAGAGAGCAGTGATAGAGAGAAGAGACGTGGACGACAGACAGTGATAGAGAGAAAGAGAGAGACAGACAGACAGTGATAGAGAGAAAGAGACAGATGGACAGACAGACAGACAGACAGACAGACAGACAGTGATAGAGAGAAAGAGACAGATGGACAGGACAGACAGACAGACAGACAGACAGACAGACAGTGATAGAGAGAAAGAGCAGACAGACAGACAGACAGACAGAAGAAGAGACGTGAAGAGAGAAAGACAGGGACAGACAGACAGACAGACAGACAGGGGGGTGTGGGGGGGGGGGGGTGGTGGGGGGGGAAGAGAGGGAGAAAGATAGTGATAGAGAGAAAGAGGAAGAAAGGCAGTGGGAGAGAAGGGTAGGGGGAAAGATAGTGTGGAGAGAGAGTGATAGAGAGAGATGGAAAGGCAGTGGTGGAGAAAGAGAGAGAGGAAGACGTTGATGGGGGAGAGAAAGATGGAAAGAAAGGCAGTGTGGGGAGAGAGGGAGGGAAAGATGGTGATGAGAGAAGGAGAAGATGGGCAGTGTAGAGAGAAAGAGAGGGGAGGAAAGATAGTGGATAGAGAGAAAGAGAGAAGAAGACAGTGATAGAGAGAAAGAGGAGGTGGAAAGACAGTGATAGAGAGAAAGAGAGAGAGAGGGAGGAAAAATGGTGATGTAGAGAGAAAGAGAGAGAGAAGAAAAGCAGAACAGAGAAAAGAAAGAGAGAGAGAGAGAGAGGAAAAGCAGTGATAGAGAGAGAAAGAGAAGAAAAAAGCAGTGATAGAGAGAGAGAGAAAAGAGAGGGAAAACTAGTGATAGAGAAAAGAGGGAGGAAAAATAGTGATAGAGAGAAAGAGAAAAACAGTGGCAGAGAAAGAAAGAGAGGAGGAAAAGCTAGTGATAGAGAGAAAGAAGAGAGGGAGGAAATATAGTGATGAGAGAGAAAGAGAGAAAAGAAAAGCAGAGGCAGAGAAAAGAAAGAGAGGGAAAAATAGTGATGAGAGAGAGAAAGAGAGAGAGAAAGAAAGAAAAGCAGTGATAGAGAGAAAGAGAGGAGAAAAACTGAGTGATAGAGAGAAAAGAGAGGAAGAAGAGACAGTGATGAGAGAAGAGAGGGAGGAAAGTGTGATGAGAGAGGGAGAAAGATGGAGATAGAAAGGCGGGATAGAGAGAAAGAGAGAGATGGACAGACAATGATGATAGAGAAAAAAGACAGACAGACAGACGGTAGCAGAGAAAAAGACAGGTGGACAGACAGACAGACGGTGATAGAGAGAAAGGAGCAGATGGACGAAGACAGTGATAGAAAGAAGACAGACAGGCAGACGGTGATAGAAAGAGACAGATGGACGAACAGACAGACGGTGAAGTAGAGAGAAAAGACAGATGGACCGGAATAGGGCGATAAGAAGAAAAGACGAACAGAGCAAATGACGTGAGAGAAAAGAGACAGATGGACAGACAGACAGACAGTGATGAGAAAGAGACAGATGGACAGACAGACGAACGGTGATAAGAGAGAGAAAAGGAGCAAGATGGACAGACAGACAGACGGTGATAGAAGAAAAGAAGACGAACGAACAGACGAACGGTGATAGAGAAAAGGAACAGATGGACAAGACAAGACAGACGGTGATGAAGAAAAGACAGATGGACAGACAGACAGTGATAGAAGAAAGAACAGATGGACAGACAGACGAACAGTGATAGAGAGAAAGAACGAACCAGACAGACGAACAGTGTTGAGAGAAGAGAGAGAGAGACAGACGGACGGTGATAGAGAGAAAGAGCAGACAGACAGGGACGGTGATAGAGAGAGAGAGAGACAGACAGACAGTGATAGAGAGAGATAGACGGATGGACGAAGACAGTGATAGAGAGAAAGAGACAGACAGACAGACAGACAGTGATAGAGAGAAAGAGACAGAGATGACAGACAGACAGGATAGAGAGAAAGAGACAGACAGACAGACAGTGATGAGAGAGAGAGACAGATGGACAGACAGATAGACAGACAGACAGACAGATGGACGAAAGTGAAGAAGAGACAGACAGAGACAGTGATAGAGAGAAGGCAGATGGACAGACGGACAGACAGACAGACAGTGGGTGGGGGACAGACAGACGGACAGTGATAGAGAGAAAGAGACAGACAGACAGACAGACAGAGATAGAGAGAGAAAGATAAATAGACAGAAAGACAGAGACAGACAGACAGACAGACACAACAAAACAAACAAACAAACAAACAGAGAGACAGACAGCTTTAGAAGTTTAGTTAGTCTCTCCCCCTGGATGTGGAGCCCAGCCAAGGGCCGTAAATTTATGTCTGCATTGGTAAAGCAAGAATTTACGAGATGGTTTATGCTTGCTGATGTCGAGCGGTGCAGACTAATGCCTTAACTGCGGTGTGTGTGTGTGTGTGTGTGTGTGTGTTGTTTGTGTGTCGGACTAGTGGGTTTGGTCATGTGTGTGTGTGTGTGTGTGTGTGTGTGTGTGTGTTTGTGTCGGACTAGTACATCGTGTGTGTGTGTGTGTGTTGTGTGTGTAGGTCTAGGTTTGTGTGTGTGTGTGTGTGTGTGTGTGTGTGTGTGTGTGTGTGTGTGTGTGTGTGTGTGTGTGTGTGTGTGTGTGTGTTGTTTGTGTGTAGGACTAGTGGGTTGGGTCATCATGTGTGTGTGTGTGTGTGTGTGTGTGTGTTTATCCCTTTGTTTGCTTTCTTTCTTTCTCTTCACCTGTATATTCATCACTGTCTCTTTCCCACTCTTCCTCTTCTCCATCCTTCCTCTTCCTCCCATTCCCCATCCTCCCTCCCATTCCCTTCTCCCTTTCTCCTCGCTCTTATCTTAACTCACAGGTAACATAAACTAGACCTATAATGACAATAAACCTCCTCCTCATCATAGCATCTCCTACCAACTCAAGTCGTATGATGACCCACTTGAGGTCTTACTTACTTTAAACGATGCTAAACACGTCTTCAAAATGGCAAATAATCACTTCAAGAGGATGACATATCGAGTAGAATTTATATATTTTTTTGCCGGCTACTAATATCTCATTTAATTTTGTATGATACGATATTAATAGTAAAATATACCCTTGAGAATATATGGTTTAATCTTTTAAAATATAAATTATAATTAACTCACAAAGATTTATTTGATGTGAGATTTTGTATATACTCGTAAACACTAATAGTTTGTCATAATTTTTGTTTATCAGTAAGTCACGGGGCTGTTAGTGTGTTGATCTGTTTATTCGCTGAGTCAGAATATAAGTCGAGTTTTCATCACTCCGATAAAAGCGATTGGCCCAATAGGAGACGTTTCCGCAGGGTTGAGTTCGCTATCTTTCCTCCTCTTTCGTCACAACCATAAACTGAGTGCTCTCTTTCTATCTCTCTCACATATACTCACACAGACACAATCACAAAAACACACACACACAGACTCACATAAAACGTACATACTCACACAAACACACTCACCAAAACACACACACAAATGCAAACACGCAGACTAACACAAACATAAATTCTCAGTTCCGTCCACTCGTTTCAACTCACTATCAATCTAACTTGGAGAAACGACCAACTCTCAGACACCACCAGTTCTGAACCACTTGTGGGATGCATGTCGAGTGAGGTAAAAGTTTATTATTAAGTTGGATATTATTACTGATATATAGAGGATGGTATTTAGATATTTAAAGGATATTACATTATTTTTTCCTTTTTTCTTCATTATCCGATTTTGTTCTCTCGGTTTTTCAAAGAAGGGAAGAGTTTTAGTGAACTTTATACAGGTAGTTGATTGATTTACTTTACTTCCAGATTGTGAACCCATTTTTGGTAATATTTACACAGTCTGTATAACATTTCCCTGGTGGTACTGGAAGCTGCATTACTTATTAAAAAAAGAAAAATCCTCAAAACCGCTTATCAACAGATTTAAAAGAGGTGTTTTGTGTGGTATAACGAGGTAAAATACACAAATCTCATTCGTGTAATAATCTTATATTTCTAGACTTAACACCAACGATTTCCCACGCTTAACCTGCCTCCCCGAGCTGACCTTATTCAGTAGTCTGGTAACATATTTCACGAGGAGCTGTCTCAGTGTGTTACAGACTGACATTAAACACATAACCATTTATTATTATACAGGAGTAATATTTTGATCCTAATGTTCAATATAATTAAATGAATCTGTTATTTATTTGGTTATAAAAGTCGTAAATGGATATAATTAAGAGACTCCAGGTTCACCCCGCATCAACCTTACAGTAGATGGACTCCAGTGTATCAGCAAAATAAAGTTGTAGGGACGGTGGTCATTTATGTGCATATATTTGGTAGAAGTTGGGATTCCTCACTCGCGTGTTACGGGTTAATATTCCTAGGTCTATGGTTAATATTCGTAGGCCTATGGTTATTATTTTACGTTTTTGTTGAAATTTTGTTTATGTTAGATTATTAACTAATTCCACTATGCAATATCTGTTTTGTTTTTTCTTCGTTACTCTTAATAATTTTTCATTATCATTTATAATAATTCTGTATAGTTATGTGTCGATAGATATTTCTCATTAATTTCTCTTCAATATTATATTTATTTTCTCATAAACAAATTTGTTTTTTTTGTAATATTTTTTCCTGCAGCATAATTTAAGTAATGTACACCTGGGTCACGTCACTGTGTTCACCTGGAGTCATTACCTTAATTTGACTTTCAGACACCGTAACACCTGTGACCAAACTACACCTAACACGGGGGTTACCTGCTTTATTGACCTTTACGGTAAACACAGAAAATATGATAAATTCAAAATGAACAAGAGTGAGTCCATTCAAATATGTTTTGGGGGTCAATTTCTGTCGTCTTGTTACTATAGATAAAAGTGAATTTTTGGTTTAGATTATATGGAAAATCTGATACAGAAATTTTACTTTTTTTATTAAAATCAGTGCCACCTGGAGTCTCAATAAATCAGTTACGTTATATGAATGTGAGTCAATATTGGACCATCAGTATGAGCTGCGCCACTGTCGGGTGATCGTAAACCAGCGACTCTACTTACTGACACAGTTAACAGTAACCTCAGATGGAGCAAATAATTGTCAGTCAGAAAGCGGTCATTGAGCTTCTGACGCAACCAAACCTCGACCACGTTGGTCTTCAGTAGGGAGAGCATGAGAGAGACGGGAGGCGTAGCGTGGCGAGAAACAATATTTTGTTCTTGTGTGAAATCTCCAATTGGAAATAGGCTGCGAAGTTGAGTATGTCATGACTGGCTGCTATTCTCAGTAACAATTTCAGAGAGAGAGAGAGAGAGAGAGAGAGAGTTCATTGGGTTTTAAAGCTAAATCGGATAAGCCTATATTGAGGCGACACTCAGAACAAAATAAAGAGAAAAATTACTGATTTCTAGTTAAGTGATGGTAACGGCATGGATAAAGGCAGGATAAAGCCACACTATGGTTACTGCCCCGGCTATCACCACTATCACCTCCAGAGAACACTCAGTTTTTAGTACGCGTCGTGAAGTGCTCGATATAACGTAATAAATATCAGTGCAGGTGCTAATAAATATTGAAAAGAGTCGCAAGCTCATCAGGCGTGACTTGAATTATTTATTATGAAACGCTGAAGTTTTGTGTTCGTTGTAACCTTAAAATTCTTCACAAAGAATATGGAGTCATTGTTTTGTTGTGATGGTTGACCTGTGGCATGGTGTACAGGTAGGTGTGTGTGTGTGTGTGTGTGTGTGTGTGTGTGTGTGTGTGTTTATCAGATCAGTTATCATTCATAAAAAATTTAATAATGGTGACTTTATCTATATATTTTTTTTATTGTTCTTAATTATTTTAATTATCAGGATTAACCCTTAAACACACACACACACACACACACTACAACACAATACCAAATTATAATAAAATAAAGATAACTCATAATTTTTTCCCTCCAACATTCATATACTTAAGTTCCCCCTAAAGACACTCACATTTCCCACACTCAACTTTAAATGCTCCGGGCTTTGTTACATCTCCATCACGGGACTGTTGTGGTATGTACGTGACAAGCCTGTGTGAGGGTTATTGTCTCCCCTGGCCAAGTGACAGGAGAGGTGAGGATGAGAGAATGGTCGAGGAAAAGGAAGAGGTGAGGACAGTTTATGATGATGAGGAGGAGGATGAGAAGGAGGGGAGAGGGGATATTTCAGAATGAATAGGAGGAGAAGTAGGAACGACTAACACACTCTAGGAAGAAGAAACTGAGAGTATCCTTCACCTAAACAGAGTAAAGGATCGCCGTAGAACATTTACTTTAGCTCTCTGTCAAGATTGGTGTAAAAATTTGAATAGCGTCTTGTCTTGACCGGAGGTAAAGTTGTTCTGAGTAGGTGTATAAACTTATGAGTGAAAGATGAAGAAACTTTATGAGTAATAGTGTGTGTGTGTGTGTGTGTAAAGTTACTATGATGATGAAGGGAAAAGATAGAGTATTATAAAGGGGAAAAAATAGGTAAAATAGGTTATTCTTTTATCGGAATAAATGAAGAAATTTACCCATTAACTAGGAAATAAATGTTCTTTGAGGATAAATGGTGATGAAGATGTAAGAATGGATGATTTATTAGAGGGCAGCACCACACTCACCCACCACCCACACCCGCCACCCACACCCGCCGCCCCTGGAGTCAAACTACCCGTCTTCCCTGCCGATATCAGGTCTTATCCCAGAGATTTATATGTCTCTCTCTCTCTCTCTCTCTCTCTCTCTCTCTCTCATCACCGTATATATAGATCTCCTGCTGCAGGGCTACACGTCACACCATCGAAATTTTCTGATATCTTACACGATTATGGAGCGGTTATGCTATCAGGTGCTGCTGTAGATGAAGTCGATATGAAGTGCTCGAGAGGAAGAGTTAAATAAAAGACTATCAAAGATCGGTATAAAAACATTTCAAATAAAACTGTAACAGACTAACTATCATCAAACTAATTACCCTATCCAGAGGAAATGTCTCTACAGGATGTGTTTTTGGTCACATATGCTGCGGCTTTCGGGGCATCTGTGAGGTATGAGATTCCAGGGCTCCTCCTAACCCCCGCATGTCCACCAAGCTATCTGACCAACAAGGCTGCCACTATGCCTCTCACAGTCTACGTTCCAGGGTAGGGAGACTCCATGTTCCTTGAGGTTACCAGTAGCTGAATGATCGTGAGTCAGTTAAACGTGTTCTGGGCATCATCTGTCTCGGAGTTTACTTTAGAGTGAGGAGGACATAGCAAGATTTATCGTCAGATAGTAATACGTGCTTTAAACACTTGTACAGATGGCGATATAAACAAACTCACAGCATTACCTGCAATAGATGAACAAAAGATCAAAGTATTTATTGCCCAATTGAATTTACATAACCGTATAAAACGGATTCATGTGAAAAGAAAGAAAAATGTAACAGATGGCTGAGGACTTATCTATCGATCCTCGGCAAGCATGAAATGAACGAGGTCGCTCAGCCAGGACTCGAGGAAGATGTGGCTGCACCTACTGGTGAGATAACCGGGAAGAGTCTAGGAGTATGTCGATAACTCCCCACATGAGTCGTCTCTTGGCCCAGATGGGGAGAAGAAGCTTCTTGGCCCAGATGGGGAGAAAAAGCTCCTTGGCCCAGATGGGGAGAAGAAGCTCCCAGACCAAGATGGGGAGAAGAAGCGCCTTGGACCAGATGGGGAGAAAAGCTCCTGACCAAGATGGGAGAAAAGCTCCCAGACCATGATGGGAGAAAGCTCCTGACCAGATGGGGAGAAAAAGCTCCCAGACCAAGATGGGGAGAAATACGGTGAAGAGAAGGTACCGGATGGTCACCAAACCACAGCGGAAGGAATCATTTTTGGGGGTAATATTTCCTCTTCATTTTTTTTTGTAGTACTGAGTCTTAACTGAGGCTATGTGAGTGTTGAGGAAGAGAGGCTCACTCAAGGTCGACCTCGAGGAAGAAGATTACTCAAGGTCAACTGTGGGATAATACTTGTACTGGTGCTAATGACTTCAGAAGTGTGTGTGTGTGTGTGTGTGTGTGTGTGTGTGTGTGTGTGTGTGTGGTTTTGTATTAGAGGTAATGATGCTATTCTTATGCCGCTTTAATATGTGCGTAGATACAACACACACACACACACACACACACACACCCCTCTCGCTGCTCCTCCTCCTCCACCCTCCACGCTTCATTCCCAGGGACAAACATCTTTTTTTATCCTCGTATATTTAAGAGAGGTGGATCCTGGAGTTAACATATTTTGGCGAAATTCTTCCTTCCTTTCAGATCTCCCTCGCCTCGTCTCAAAGGTCAGGTCAACCTTTTATGTTAAGAGTCAACCATTTTAATACTACTGCAAGGAGCCTCTACCCTTCAACCTTATACCCCTACCCCACCCCCTCCTCCCACCGCACCCCACCCCACCTCCCCACCGCACCACCCCACCGCACCCCACCCAGCCCCACCCCACCACCACCCATGCCCCGGAGCTTCAGAAATACGTCTTTTAGCTCACGTTTCTCAGAACTCTCAGTTTAATCTGACATCAGCGCGATAGACGACAAGTTTTATTGGAAGTCTTGGGTAGTGGTGGTAGGGAGGTGACAAAGTCCAGCGATATTTCTGGACTTAGTGGAGTTACTGGGGAGGAGAGTGTCAAGTCCAACGATATTTCCCGACTGTGTGTGTGTGTGTGTGTTAATCTGTCTCGAAGTGTCACCATCTATCGTTTTTATCTGATTATTCTCTGCCTCTATCTGTCTATCTCTCTTTCCTTCCTCTTTCTAACAGCCTCACACACACACACACAAGCAAGACGTATCGTTGAAGTTAAGGCTACGAGGTCAATAAGTTAGTATTAACCGTGGGAAGGCAGGTGTATGGAGAGTGGATAGACGTGAGCGTTTCCATGGTGCCGTCAAGGAGGAATTATTTTCTTTCTCCTTTCTCTTTTGACAGGTGAGACCCCGGGTTAGTCACACCCCAGGATAGTGCCACCCGTATCGTGCCGCTTTTTTATAGTGTCACCGCTTGATAGTGGCAGCCCTTGATAGTGGCAGCCTTTGATAGTGGCAGCCCTTGATAGTGGCGTATATGGCAGCTGATGTGGACTGATAGTGGCAGCCCTTGATAGTGGCAGCCCTTGATAGTGGCAGCCTTGATAGTGGCAGCCTTTGATAGTGGCAGCCCTGATAGTGGCAGCCTGATAGTGGCAGCCCTTGATAGTGGCAGCCCTTGATAGTGAATTGGCAGCCCTTGATAGTGGCAGCCTTTGATCGTTTGATATGGCAGCCCTTGATAGTGGCAGCCTTTGATAGTGGCAGCTTGATAGTGGCAGCCCTGAGGCAGCCCTTGATAGTGGCAGCCCTTGATAAGGCAGCCTTTGATAGCAGCCCTGATAGTGGCATGATTGGCGCTGATATGGCAGCCCTTATAGTGTCACCCGACATTCCCCTTTGACGTGCGCCAACTTTTGACAGTACCAAATGCCATCAACAACTGTTAACCTATATGCCATGTAAATCTTGCACTTCAGTTATATGCTTGCTGACAAACATTCATACAAAATCACACGTGTTTAGCCGAGTTCTAATATTTACCAACATATATTCGTATCAATATATTTCTAAACCATAGTGAGTTTTATGTACATGTTACTCAAATAAATCTTTTTATTTTTTTATTTATTTTTTATTTTCAATTTGTTATGGTTGTTCATAATTTTGTTCATCGTAAATATCAACTGTGGCGAACGATTTGTTTGTACATAAATTTCTTGTTGAATTACTGTAGTTTTGTGTGTGTGTGTGTGTGTGTGTGTTTTGTTGTGTGTGTGTGTATAATAATAATAATAATAAACGGTTTATTAATAGAGTTGCAGCCGGTGGATACCTCACACACACACACACACACACACACACACACACACACACACACACACACACGCCTTTACAGACACCGAATTGAGCTAGGGATGAGGGAGTGAAGAAGAGGGTATGGTGATGAAGGAGGGAAGGAGGGAGGGAGGGAGGAGGGAGGAAAGTAGTGGTGAGGGAGAGAAGTGTTGGTGATGAAGGTAGGGAGGGAGTGAGGGAGTGAGTGAGGAGGGAGGGGTGTTGTATAATGAAATGAAGGAGAGAAAAGGATAGGGAAGAAGAGAGAGAAAGAAGAGAGGAGGAGAGGGGCAGGGACGGGGTGCTACTATCCTCTATCACTACCTCCTACAAAAGAGACATAAAGCTCAATCATAACCCAATAACAGTGTGAATATCGACCAACGAGACACAATAACCTACAGTACCACATATAGCGATAACCCACACGACTACGGCGAAGTTGATAGCGACGAGAGATTCTATAGTTAAGTATACGTTAAAATGGTTTTGCTTTTTATCTGCTTTCTTTTCACCTTAGGTTTACATTGTGATCTCTCTCTCTTCTCTCTCTCTCGGTCATGTACTACTTAAACTACTCATTAGCATTCATGACTTTCAAATGACATCTCACAGTTCTCATCACCAGTCAATATATATACAAAGAGAGAGAGAGAGAGAAGTACAGAAACTAATAATTTCTATAATTTACGTCATATAAATTTCATTCTTATTAATAGTTTTCAAAAGTTTGTTCATTATGACCGTTTAAGTTTGTTTCAATTCCACATTTTATAAGTCAACCATTCTAAGACACACTTACAAGTTCACCATCTTCAAGACACACTTACTCACCATCTTCTAGACACACTTACAATCCACCTACTTCTCCCAAGACACACTTACAAGTCCACCATCTCCAAGACACACACTACAAGTTCACCATCTCCAAGACACACTTACAAGTCCACCATCTCCAAGACACACTTACAAGTCCACCATCTCCAAGACACACTTACAATCCACCATCTCAAGACACACTTAGTCCACCATTCCAAGACACACTACAAGTCCACCATCTCCAAGACACACTTAAAGTCCACCATCTCCAAGACACACTTACAAGTCCACCATCTCCAAGACACACTTACAAGTCCATCATCTTCAAGACACACTCAGAAGGGTCGGTCCATCACACACCTGCAACACAATAGAGAAAACAAACATTATCAAATCACTAACTTAAATGGTTTAGCAACAATTAAATGAGGAACAATTTTCTATGCTAATCTGTCCAATATGTTGAAACAGTGAGCTGAATATGTAATTACCTTAGTCTCATTTGCAATATCAACTGTTTTAAAATGCTAGTTGAGTATATTTTTGGTGCTTATATTAGTCAAACAAATAACTAATTAAAAGCCAATGTTAGTTTATTCACACGAGAAAGTAATTTATGCTTTATAAGTTGTTTTTGTTATACATATATATACACGACTACACACACACACACACACACACACACACACACACACACACACACACACACACACACAAAAAAAAAAAAAAATTAAATAAATAAAATAAATATATATATATATCTGTTTCGATATTATTTTATTTCCAATAGCAATTAATAAAAACACATTCCTGCAGAAATATTTGAACGTGGTTTGGAAAATATTCAAATAATTTTCCTCTCGCGTTGTTTAAAGGATCATATTTTGTGGTTGTATCCATTTTATCACAGTACACACAAAAAACACCCCACTAATTATACAGGGAAAATAGACCCAATTAGCGCTACTTCTCTCCCCCCCTCCTTCTATACTCGGAGATACGTAACATAATATTTTCCATTCCCATCCCTCCCCTTTCCCCTCACCATCCCTCCTACCCCTTCCCACAAACACACAAGAATGACCCATATTATCTAAACAACCATATCTGAAACGCCCATAACAATTATAATGCGGTAGTTACGTAGGGAATCTGGTGCTCAACTCGCTCCTGATTGGGTGAGAACAGGCCGTCAGCTTCACGGATAAACATGCAGATTGTGACGTTATTCCGGTCATCAAGTTGGACGGACTAGATCGTAAAGCGAGGTAAATAGGAAGGTGGATGATAGTGTTATACATGATGGGTCTTCCTGGTCGACGATCATGTTGGTATAGCATGAAATAAGCGACTCTATGGTGATGGAAGACTTTGGCTGAAGGGGAGTGGCAGACAGGGTCGGGTGCGTCTCTCTCTCTCTCCTCTCTCTCTCTCTCCTCTCTCTTGATGACAATGCGACCATGGACATAATTCCCCCTCTCTCTTTTTATCTGGTATGAAAATCACATCATCCACAGTGATCTGGTTGAGTGGCTGTCATCATCCACAACGATCTACTTAAATGGTCTTCATCATCATCCTTAAAACAGCTCTTCATCATCCGCAAGAACACATCCATAGTCATTAGATTCACTCATGACATTATACACATTCTTCCGTAACCTGAATCATCCCAATGAGATTCCGGATATTATGTGGGAGAATGTGTTTGAGTTCTTACTGGTCTGATATCAACAACCTGTTCCTTGAGTGTTTCATATACTGGTTGAGTCATGCTTTTAACCCTATCAGTATGATGAGTTAACTTGAGTATGATAAGTTAGCGCCCTTTAAGTATGATGAGTTAACCCCTTTAGTATGGTGAGTTAACCCTCTGAGTACGATGATATTATACGCAGGTGAATATCATTATACTCAAGTGATTCAATATTCATAAACTGAAATCTATTTTAGTAGACCATTGATCTAAATAAATTCCCCAACCCTCTTCCATACAACCTGGTCTATTACTAACAAAAACAAAATAGAATCTAGCAAATATGTTCAACTTCATTTTTTTCTCGCGTGTCTGTGTGGACATTGATTAAACACTGTTGTAATTAGCCGCATATTTTAGTTCCTTAGTTTATGGATGTTTCCTGGTTTTGTATTCTGGAATCACGATTCATCCTATTTCATTCCATTATGTAGATAACAGGTGGTATACTGTAGATATCACGGTGATTATCAGGTGCAATAAGAAAGAACGAAAGGTGTAACTAACGATCCAAATACGAACCGAACCGAGACTGTTGTGTACGTGTTATTGTGTTTATTTCTAAAGCATCAAGCCCAGGAGGGAGGGAGGATACTTATTTGGGAGAGTGTACAGTACATACAGTCAACACTAAAGTCCACCTACATCTCCTCCTGAACCACGAACCCAGGGATTTACACTCGTGAACCCGAAGTAGTAAGTGATACATAAATGCTTCGGGTTCATTAGTCTGAATCTCGGGGTTTGTGGTTGGTTCAGGAGGAGAGGTGAACAGACAGTAAAACTACACAACATAATATACTTCAGTTCGGAATAACATACATAAATCAGAAAATAAATGAGTATTTTCACCGTCTTGTCATTTCTTTCATAGTTTTCATAATTTATTTTAATATAGAGATAAATTTATATTTTTTGCTTGTGTTTACCTGTCATGATCAGGAGTAATTCTTTTCATTGTCTTCTCTCACAAACTTCACTTCCTTTTCTCTGTAATCATTTCCTTGTTGTTTTGTCAAATGTTTCCTTGAATTTTTTATAATTTTTTTATAATGTTTTGCTCTTTGATACAGAAGGCTTCCCCCCCAGTTACCGCTATTACGAATTAATCGCTTTTGACTTGTAGTTTGGTGAGAACAGTTATCTAGAGTTGGTGTTGTGGTCAGTACTCTAGCTGCAACAGCCATGGAACACAATCTAATTTAACTCCACAACACAATTTGAGTCATTCAGATTTCCTTGTTATCTTTGACGGCTGATACTGGCCGGAGAAAATGATGGACAAGTACATCAAGATAGAACCAGAATTAGTCCCTCCCTGACTCACCTCCCTCCTCACTTGACCCAAAAAACTATGTTCAATTCCAGTAAAATTCAAGATTAACTGAAGCTGGAGGACTCTGTTACCGATGGCGTCATGTTCACTCTTAAATTCTGTGTTTTGGCCAACCATTTGAACTCTGAATAACCAACTCATCATGCTGGCCTATTGCACTTGTCTCTCCTGTGGTGTAGCATGGGGGCTGTAGGGATGATACCGCCCCCTAAAAAACAAACAGATCCCTTAAATTCAACAGCGAGGTTCGTTTCTACGTTAATGTAACTGTTTCGTTGTAACAGCTTCATTAACACAGCAACGGGAGTCAGGACTAAGTTACACTAAATCTGAGGTTATCTTATCACTCTAAATCGTTCCCCCGCCGTCCTCCTCCTCTACTATAATGGTCACGTTGATAGCGTCGTGATAGTGATTGTTCTCTGTACCGTTATCTCAATTATTACCTTTATGTGATTAACTTACTTATATCATAGTTCCTCCAGAAACTTTAAACTAAGTATTCTCCGTGCCATAAAATTTACCAATTTTCACTTTATTTACCTCAAATTTTAGAACAAATTGAAACATCACTAACAAAATATATTATCATTTATTATCTTCATTACTCACGCTGTTACCGATCGGATGTGAGGACAATGCCTAAAACTAAGGGCTAGAACGATTTCTAGTTGATAATTCACAATGTAGATGACGCTGGCGGAGTAGTCATAAGAGGTACTTGGCACTGTTCGGTTAGTGGACATCAACACCCATAGTCTGTCTTTACTGTCTTGAACAAATCCTCAATATTTTCATGTTTACGGTAGATTAAGTCAGCTGTGTGGGGTGACCTGACGTATCATTTGCCGGTGCGTAAGACTATAGAGGACTAGTGCTATAGCTAAAAGCAATTAACAAGTGTTCTGCATCTTGTTCTTCCTAAATAACAAGAATAATGAACGTCAAAGTTGACAGTTTTTCCAACTAATGTAAACCCGTGAAATATCCTTCTGCCTCATTGTCATCGATTCAAGTTACGACGCTGATGGAATGTCTTCTACAAGACCCACATCCCCGTCGAGCTTATAAGGTGAGTGGATATAAAGATTAACATACAGACTAATGACAGGATGCCTAAGACGCCTAGTAAGCTAAAGTATATAACACAAACTGATATAATCCAGTGCATTATTGGTAAGGGGTGAAGAGAAGGTAAGCACCAGAAGCTGTTTGTGGATTGTTCTTATTTTTGTTGTACTTATTGTTTTGATGATTTTAAGTATATTAAAAGAAACGACAACTTTCTATTATAATTTTAAGATTTTTATTTATTTTTATTTACTCTCCGATTCGCAATTGTCCTCCCGGCGCCATTTTTGTTGTTTACCTCGCTGAATCCTCTTCAAGAGACGTTTCCTAAATGATGGTGAACGCTTCCACGAATTCCTCCTCGCCATTGGTGATGTAGATCAACCTCAATATTAAGGGAGTTGTTTAGCACATAAATCATGATAATGCATAGAACCTAATAGAACCTGACCCAACATACCCAACCTATTCAGACAATTCCTTGTATAGCCGTCATCTACACCTTTACCGTATTATTTTATGACGTAGTGTAGTAACATATGTACTAGTGCATTAACTTATGTTCTAGTGCATTAACTTATGTTCGAGTGCATTAACTTATGTTCTAGTGCGTTAACTTATGTTCTAGTGCATTAACTTATGTTCTAGTGCATTAACTTATGTTCTAGTGCATTAACTTATGTTCTAGTAACCCGAAACATACATTAATTTGTCTCCTACCAAGTACCATGTAACACTAGACTTAGCATTAACTTCAGGACAAACCCTGACTTAGGTACAGAACTGCCATTAGCCACTCCACTTGTTACTGATTTCTTTAATACTGTTGTGTTCTTGTGATGCTGTCATCCTCTCTGAGCGTTAAAATGTGGGAAATGTCTTTTATATTCGTCAGTCGTCTTAACTTTGGAGACGTGGGAAGTGATATATAGTTCATATTGATGGTCATTGTCTTATAATGTAGTAAAGATGATTGCTTCCTCTCAAACAGTCATTAACGAGTCTTGGTTTAGTTCAAGTAATGATCAAAATTGCTGTTGGTTGCTGCCAGAACAACCACATCATGTCAATAGCAAGGACTAGGTAGAGTCATTGCTCACTTGTTCCTAATAATAAATGAAACTCTCTCCTTGTGGTTAGGTTAGATTAAATTAGATTAGATTAGATTAACCAGGCTTTTAATCATCAGGTTAAGTTAGATTAGTTTAAGATTTTTAGGTTAGTTTAAGTTAGGTTAGATTAGTTTAATTGGTTAGGTTAACTTTAGGGCATTTAGTCATTAGGTGAAATAAACTGCGATGTTCATACGTGAATGTCTTAGTTTTCGTGTCACCAGATAAAATGATTCTGAGTTCTATTGTATTCATGTTAGTAAAGGTGTGAGAACGGTCACCACCACGTAATTTCTTAATACCATTATATAGGTCAGTACAATTGTCTTTCTCAATACAGTAAAGCCTCCATTTTACCGGACATCAATCTAGTGGGTATAATCCGTTATATGGAGGTTTCATCAATTATATAACGAACCTCCGTTAAATAGAGGTTATTCACTGTAATGTTGATGAAAACAGGATGAAACCCCAGTGAAAAATAAATAACTTATAACTTTAACTGAGAATAGACTTGCACAGTTACGGTCAAGAGTAATCATCCACTCCACCACCCTTTAAGCCAGGCCGGGTCCTTTCTGTGCAGTGGTGACGGGTAGAGGAGAGGGAGGCTCGACTGGGTGAAGGGTGTGGGTGGTATGTGATGCAAGTTCCTCATCAGAGAGGGAAGAGATTGAAAAACAGGAAAATTCATGGAAGAAGGAAGGGAAGGGAAGGGGATGTAAGTTTTTTCATTATGAAAGATGACCATTATTTGATCATTATAATGTGTCATCATTTCCTTATCATTATTTTCAGGTCGTTGTTGAGGTTTTAAACAACGATAATGGTCTATAATGTGAAATAATTTGAATACGAGATGGCAATCACATTTGTTTTCGCATTTACCAACACAGGTCATATAGCATCTCATTAGCCCATCCACTGTCCTTCTCGCCTGTCAATCATGGTCTTCCCAATTAAGAGTTCAAATATGTACTGTTTATATTACACATCCATAATTATTAATTTTATATATAATTTAAAAATCCATTAAAAATATTCAGCCATTTGAGTTTCTTGTTCCCAACCCTCCCAGCTGTAGCAACTCTCACCAGTGACCCCTATCCCTTGGAAAATCTTAAGTTTGTGAACCGGCACAAACCTATCATTTGTCCTCGAGATCGCCAGTCTATGTTCTTTGGCTCTATCCTGGGCTGAGCAGTAGCAAAAACTACTAACTCAACAACTAAGGTCTTGATGTTGATGTTATAATGTATTACTGTGCTTCAACAACTAAGGTCTTGATGTTGATGTTAATATTCTTCTTCAACAACTAAGGTCTTGATGTTAGTTATAATGTATTACTTTAGCTTCTAAAAGTCTTGATGTTGATGTTATAATGTTATTACTGTGCTGCTTCAACAAGTCTTGATGTTGATGTTATAATGTATTACTGTGCTTCAACAACTAAGTCTTGATGTTGATGTTATAATGTATATCCTTCCATAAGTCCTGATGTTGATGTATATGCTGTGCTTTAACAACTATCTTTGATATAATGTATTACTTCAACAATAAGTCTTTGTATGTAATGTATTTACTTCAGAATACTTGATGTTTGTTATATATATTACTGTGCTTCAACAACTAAGATGCTTGATATTTTATAATATACCTTCAACAACTAAGGTCTTGATGTTGATGTTATCTTCTTGCTTCAGATACGGTCTTATGTTGATGTTATAATGTATTACTGTGCTTCAAAATGCTTTGTTGATGTTATAATGTTGCAACCTTTCGCCTTCAAGTCAATAAGGTCGATGTTATAATGTATTACTGTGCTTCTTCTTCAACTAAGGTCTTGATGTTGATGTTATAATGATTACTGTGCTTCAACAACTAAGGTCTTGATGTTGATGTTATAATGTATTACTCTTCAACAACTAAGGTCTTGATGTTGATCTTATGTTATACTAATGTATTACTGCTTCAACAAAATCTTGATGTTTTTAACAGAATCTTGATGTTGATGTTATAATGTATTACTGTGCTTCAACAACTAAGGTCTTGATGTTGATGTTATAATGTATTACTGTGCTTCAACAACTAAGGTCTTTGATGTTATAATGTATTACTGTGCTTCAACAACTAAGAAATTAAGAGTGTATTCTATATTAGTTAAGACACGAGTCATCATCGAAATACCAGACCTCCTTTTATGATCTTGGTTGAGTGAGTAAAATTTTTGACAAGGGTTAATGATAAAATTCGACATGATCCCAAGACCTAGAGTTAAATTTGAAATAAAAAAGATAACCTGAATTAACCTTGGCGGATCACCTGAAGAATAACACCCTAACATTACCTGGGAGTTAGATTAGGTTAGTATAAGGGTATTTAATCCTGTGAAATAAGCTGCCTAATCTTTAAATAATCCATGTAACCGAACTGGATAATCAGATGACATCGTTTTTACTAATATTGCAGTTATCCATTAAACAAAACTTTATCAAAATGAAAACTAGAAATTATATAAAACCAGTCTGTAATTAATCACACTTTTACATATTTACATTTATATGTTTACCGGATCACACACACACACACACACACACACACACACACACACACACACACACACTCGGTTTTAATATCAAAAAGTACCACAATTTCATGAGATTAAATGGGTCGTACATGTAATAGGTAGAAACAAAAAAAAATTCATGAGTCGAGTGTTGATTAAAGAATATCATTACGGTGATTGTGATAACTAGTCGTACTACGGTGATTGTGATAACTAGTCGTACTACGGTGATTGTGATAACTAGTCGTACTACGGTGATTGTGATAACTAGTCGTACTACGGTATTGTGATAACTAGTCGTACTACGGTGATTGTGATAACTAGTCGTACTACGGTGATTGTGATAACTAGTCGTACTACGGTGATTGTGATAACTAGTCGTACTACGGTGATTGTGATAACTAGTCGTACTACGGTGATTGTGATAATTAGTCGTACTACGGTGATTGTGATAACTAGTCGTACTACGGTGATTGTGATAACTAGTCGTACTGTGAGTTGGGGATATTTTTTGTATCGTCCTGTACCAAAAACAACATATTATTTACAGGATTAGTTTATTTACATTTTTTTTCCTCAGGTTTATAAAAATATCTATTGGTAATTAAACTTTTTTTATGAGTTTAATGTTGTTTTTCTTTATACAGACAAAAGGTATAGTTTATCTTTAATTTGTATTTGTTTGTTTGTTTTTTTTTTTGTTCACGTACGTATAAAATAATTCATTTATTTTGTCTTTATATAGAGTACAGGAAAAATTGGAGAGAGAGAGAGCAATAATGGTAAATACAGTGCATAATGAGACACCAGACAAGTAGAGAGACTAACACAGACAGGTGGGCGATTGAGGCCATTAACGTCCACTGTGCCAAAGGTAATGGTACAATATCAATACTATCGGCGCCGTGAAATGTGGTGTTATGACATTCCTACTGTGAGGTGTTGGTGAGAACTATAACACCCGAATATAATGGGCGGGTCAAAGAGCAGGTGGTGTATGCTGCACCTTGATAATGCTCTGTCCGGGTTATATAGTGTGTGTGCGTGTGTGTAATAATAAGTGATACAAATATGATATATAATAACTAGGTGGGGGTAGGTCATACTACAGGGCATTTCAACATAGTGACAATGCAAGTAGTATTTACTGGGAGTGAATCACTGGTTGATTACAAGTTATTGATAATTTTAATGGTTGGGACTGGACTGTTCTTATAGCGATCAGTACGTGCTCCTATGGGCTGGATGCGGTTGTGGTGTCGAACAGCATACGCGGACGAGGATCTCTGGTGGAAGCAGGAGCCGGTGTCGAGGATGGTGCAGAAGCTTCTCACCAAATTTGCAGATGAGGTCGTGGTGATGGTCAGAGAGAGCTGAAAGGGCCAGTGTTGTTGAGCCTTCTTGATATGTGGAGTAGGAAGGGGAGAATAATCTTGCATGCCATCATCTGCACTTTCGAGGCATTTACGTTGTGTGGCATTTAGGAGGAAGACCAGGTAGGGGAGGCATAGGTGAGCTTGGGAAGTATGAATGTTGAGTAAACACTGAGGAGCTCGGGCGCAGGAACTCTGATGGAGTTGGGGCCAAGAGGAGGTGGAGACGGAAACTGGATGATTTGACAATTGTACTGACACGTGTTTTCAAATTCAGTTTGTCTATAGTAACGCCGAGGAGCTGGTGGAGTCTACAACCTGGAGTGTTTTGGGGCCTAAAGTAATAGGAGGTGGTGGAACAACGTCTGAGGAGAGGTTGATGTGCATAACCATGGTCTTGGTATGGTTGATGGTGACGTGGTTGTTGGTGGCCCAATTTTGGAGACTTGGATATATTCTGAAGGGCGCTGTAATCGGGAACCGAGTTGTACACACACTGGTCCCAAAGGTAGAGTCGTCAACACATTTCCAACGAGCGAGAGTTTCTCTTGGGGCATCATTGATAAGCAGGAGGAAGTAGAGCGGTCCCATCATGGTGCCTTGGGGACGCCACAGGTGAGTGTCTGAAAGGTGGAAGAGCCCTCGAAAGCGTACGACTTGGCGTCTGTTGACTAAGAAGTCTATAAGCCATGGTATAAGACTTCTCCGAAACCTGTTGAGGATTAAATTGTGGTCAACCAAGTCGAATGCCTTGGTGAAGTCAATGGGACGACAGCCACAGTCGTCTTTCGTTTTTCAAATGGAAGTATATGTAGTCGAGAAAGCTGACAAGACGGTAAGTGTCGTGTGGGGACAGATGGAGGAACAGACAGACACACAGACAGCCAGCCAAGAGCTATACTCGTTGCCGTCACAATAAACCGGATCATCGTACAACACGGCATCAGCTATAACCTGTGTGACCTGACCCCCGGCTATGTAACGTAGCTCTTTGAAGCTGTTACCGTCACCAGCCTTTGTCACGAGCCCCTGTCCCTGAAACCCACTATACCGGTGTGGGGTCTGTATATAGGGTGCGTGAGGGAGGTGGAGGTGAAGGGGGGGGGGCGGTGTGTCGGCGTTCGGATGGTGTCACTGGTGTGTGTATTAAGGTGTGTTGAGTGTGCCTGTGTGCGTGAAGGGGTAGGGTGTGTGCTGGGAATTTAATTTTGTCGAGAACAACAGCTAGTTTATTGTGCATCCCATACTCCTGCGAATGGTAGTGCAAGAAGGATTACATAGTAGAGGTCACAAAGGGGTTTATCAGGACCCCAGTGGTGAGGATATTGTGGCAGTTAGTGTTACAGAGTATTTCCAGTATATTGTTTGTTTAGTTTAGTTAATAGAAGTTTATTTAGTTACTAAATATGAATATTGGATACAGCTTTAGTATATCAGTTATCTTACCATCAGAGATAAAGTGCTGTGCCATTGTATACACATTATGCTTAGATCTGTCCCTATAAGGTTCTATTTTTCTCAGCCTAGACGTGGTGTGTTGGAGTGTGGCCATATGTCTGGACACACTTTACATTTAGTTTGTTCACATCTTCTTATATCCTAACCTCCCCATATACAGTCAGTCATGATTGACAGTGTGTAGATATTGACACGTGGATGACACGTAGGATATTGACACGTGTAAGGATATTGACTGTAAGGATATTGACACGTGTAGGATATTGACACGTGTAAGGATATTGACACGTGTAAGGATATTGACACGTGTAAGGATATTGACGTGTATTGACGTGTAAGGGTGGTTGGAACGTTGAAGACGTGTAAGGATATTGCACAACCCTCACTTGGTCTCGGTGGAACAGGTGAGCCAAAACAAACGTGCGGAATAATTTGTCTCTCCTGTCTCCAAGGTTGAAATACTATCTCTTGTGTTTCTTGGCCCCGTTGACACTTCAGATCTTCACAATTACCATAACGACGGTGTGTAAATATCACCCCTCACCGCTCCTGACATTTCGCTGTAAATAACTTTCTTCCATTCTCACGGGTAGTTGGAACGGAAGTCATTTATTTTCTAGGCCACCATTTCCCTATTCGCATTTGGGTCAATTTCTTTGAGTTTATTCAGTAACATTTCATACACTCAGTTTTACACCCTTGTGCTGGTAACGGTACTCTATACACTTCAATAAAATCTCGTCAAATTCACACGTTTCCTCTCACTAGCCATGGCTACTAGTGCAAGATTGAGCGTGATTATATTGCCATCATTACCATACACCATCAAGCATGATTGCGCAAGCGTCATGATTGAAAAAATATCCAATGTACATGTTATCCTCAGTCATATGGACAAGCCTTCAATCATACCCATACACTGTGACCGTCTATGGGGCCTCTAGCGGCTACATCTAGTGATCTTGTTACTTGCTCCATATACATGTTTTACTTGATACATTTCATAATGGTAAACAATTATTGACTGTTTCCTGTTGCACTTGTTTTCTTGTTTAATGTCATCTGTCTGTGTGTGTGTGTGTTAAGTCTTTTGGTACTAGGAGTTCCTGAGTAGTATCTCCCTCTGTCACGGGAGTAAGCCCTTGTAGCTAGTAGATGCTAGTGTCTCCTGGTGTTGACCTCTCTTGTCTCATAGCAAAAATAACTAGACCGCTGGTTGTTAAGTGTTGGTAGTACAAGGAACTACTAGTGTTAGGACTAGGAACTGTTGGTACTGGGAGTTGCTAGTTAGTTATGGTGACAGGATTGTTGTTGCTAGGAGCTCCAGTACCATGATGACCTCCAACATAAAACTCGGACCCTTGATGACCCTGACTGTGGTCGACGCCTCCGCCACAAGCCAAGTTCACGACACTAGCCAAAACCACCTCGACCACAACCTCAGCCCACCCC